>NW_007225824.1:0-90083 GCF_000164805.1 Carlito syrichta
TTTTTTTAATTGTAGAGACGAGGTCTCACCAAGTTGCCCAGGCTGGTCTCGAACCCACAGACTCAGGCAATCCACTCGCTTCAGTCTCCCAAAGTGCTGGGATTACAGGCTGAGACACCGAACCTGGGCCCATGTTTAGTTTTAACTGCAAATCAGTTTAGTTATAAACTGATAAAAGCAAGTTAATCATAAACTAAGACCTTTCAGAGATGAGGGTCTTGGTTCTGCCAATAAACAATCCATCTAAATTAACAAAGTGGGTCGGGCTTGGTGGCTCAGTTTGTAATCCCGGCACTTTGGGAGGCCAAGGCGAGTGGATTCCCTGAGCCTGCGGGTTCAAGACCAGCCCAGGCAACTTGGCGAGACCTCACCTCTACAAATAAATCAAAACAAACAAAAAAATTCGCTGGGCATGGTAGCACATGCCTGTAGTTCCAGTTACTTGAAGGGCTGAGGCGGAAGGGTCGTTGGAGCTCAGCAGGTCGACGCTGGGGTGTCCACGAGTGTGCCATTCACCCCAGCCTGGGCGACGGAATGAGATCACAACTCAAAAATGAAGAAACAAAGTGGCAGTTGAAGGGGAGGGAAATTTATATTTGGTGATCAGGAAGGGAGTTTATGAGTATCAGTTATGGCCTTATCCCTCTATCACTTCTCCTGTGCGTGTTCCCAAATTTGTGACCAGAAAGAATCTTGGAGAAGCTGTGCTTGGATAGAGCAAACACAATGTGAAAACCATGCACATTCAGCAATGCAAGATAGGTATTATAATAGATGCTTTTGGTATACTATCCAGATTCCCTTTACTAGGCTAGAATGCCCATCCTCCAGGTGCAATAAGCATTATCTGCTAAGACTTCACAGCTGTGCCCTTCTCCATAGAAGTTCTCTGAATTGAAAGCAGTCACCTCTCCTCCCACCCCCTTAGAAGTGGCCTGGAGCCAAAAACTGGTGTGCACAGACACATAAAAGTCCAAATCCCTTCCTCAAGGAAGGGCAACACTGTGGAGCCATGCATATTCCAGATCCCCGTGGGATCAGGCAGCAGCTAGATCTCAGGTGAAATCACATCTTTGCTTTAGCCTTTTATTCTGTCCTATCCATCTCCCTTCCTTCCATACAGGTTTCTCTTGAGATCTGTCCCTCAGTAAATCACTTGACCAGGAATCTCTATCTTATTCTCTGCTTCTTGGAAGTCTGATCTAAAACAACTGGGGAAAAAATGCCATGGTGTGGGAGATTGTGTGCTGGTCCCAATGGTGTATTTTCCTTAGTGAGAGTATCATACCTTCTTACTCATATTCATGTGACTTAGTTATGCATCATTCGGGAGGAGTATTTATCCTCACCTCATTAACCTTGGGCTTAGCCAGGTGGCATGCCTTGGCCAATGGATATGAACAGATGTGTCATTTGCAACATCAGAGCCAAAGCTTTAAATGTGAGTGAGAGATTGAGCTCACACGCCTCCATGTTCCCAGCATCTGTCACGAGTATAGTGTATTCCAGATAGGGACTCCTCCTTCAGCCTGAGCTTGGAATGAGGAGAACCTTGGAACAGAGCAGACTCCAGCTGAACCAAGCAAACCCACACACACACCATCCACAGTTGTCAAATATATCTATGAGTGAAAAAAAAAATTACTGTTCTCAACTACTGAGATTTTGGAGGGTTGTTTGTTACTGTAGCAAAAAGCTGACTAATATGCATGGTCAAATACATTTGGGAAATGCTTTAAAGGAATTGAAAGTATTTTTTATTATGAGGTTGCTCAGATTTGGTAATAGCTCAGTAAATTGTAGCATTCTGATACAAATGTCCCAACTTGTTTGACATAAAAAACTCTTCATGGGATTGCTTTTTTATAGCATAGTGATGTTACATAGTTTATTGTTCAAAATATTTAGGGAGTGAAAGCATATATGAATGGTTTCTTAGTGAAAGTTCATGTAATCATTGGACACATCCAGTGGCCCAAAGAACGATTCTGATGTACATTCTAGGGGGAAACAATGAGGAAAATATTGATCTAGAAATGAAAGAACAAATTTGCTAACAGACTGGCCAAACCACAAGCTCAAGCAGCTCAGAAGCAGTCAGCACTTAATATGTCAACAACTCATTCCCCCTTCCCCCACCCCAAAAGAGCTTACAAAGGCAGGACATTAAGAAAAATGACTTTGGGGAAATTAATGGAACAATGTATAAAGAAGGGAAGAAAGTCAATAATGAAATCAGTCCAATTTAAACAACCCGAGCCTAGACCACAAGGTAAAAAACTTATTTTAAGTTATATTCAGCACTGCAAATAAGTCCCTATGATTTGTTTAGCATTCCAGAAGATAGAGAGCAATAAACAAATGCTTCAAGTGCATTACATTATTGTAAGAGTTATGTGCTTCAGTGATTCAAAACTGAGAACAATACTATTCAACAGCACACAATAAGCTTTGTTCCCTCCATCCAACTGCCTACACGATTCTACCATTGCATCGACAGAAAGGCTCCAACTGTCAGAGTAGGTCATTTCTCTTCAATCAGTAGGCAAATTATGAAGGGAATAAATCCAACATTAGCACTAGTTCCAAAAGAAAGACATCCATTTTTCAATAGTATATGTTTTCTGCCTCAGGCTTGCGTTGTTCAAACTCTTCAGAAACAATCTCCACTCTGTTCTCTTGAAGACCTCTCTTCACTATGCTTCCAAAACTCACTTATAGGAAGCCCTGACTCACACATGGAAGTTGCTCCCTCTCTAGTCACACTGTTACCTAAATGCAAACTTTTCATCTTATGCTCAGACTACTGCAATGGATTCGTAATTAGTTGTCCAATCTAATTTGCTTATCATTTAATGTTCTCCTTTGCACCTCTCCTGACATTTCTTCTTCAAAACACACTAGCAATATAGTGAGCCTACCATACAAAGGCCAAACTCCCTGGGTCATTACTGAAGATCCATGTGAAAAGACCCATAATGTAGTGAGACAATTATCAACTTTGGAGTCAGAGAGACCTCAGTTCTTATCTTGTGAGCCATTTACTGCTGAGTCTTTTTGGGAAAGTGACTTCACCTCCATGGGACTTCATTGCTTCGTCTTAAAATGAGAATAAGCCTTGATATTGTAGGGTTTTGTGTACATCCTGTGGGAATGTATGTAGGGTACCTGGCAGATACTCTATAAAAGGCATCTGTTTCATGCATAATATGCCTTCCTCTTTTCCTACCTTGTCTACTATCAACCGCCTATAGGATCCTAACTTTCCAGCCATATTGGGATACCCACAGAACCCAGAATGTTGGGAACTGAGGAGGACTTCATGTAGTCCAAAGATAAGTTTCCTTCTCAATGTCAGCTTCACCAACAGGTAGCGGACACCTGGAGCTCTAAATTCAGAATTATCTCAACATATTTTTTTTGAGTTGGTGTCTCACTCTGTCGCCCAGGTTGGAGTGCAGTAGCACACTCACAGCCATCCCAGTGTCAACCTGCTGGATTCCAGTGATCCTTCTGCCTCAGCCTTCCAAGTAGCAGAACTACAGGCATGTACTACCAGGCCCAGCTAATTTTTGATGTATTATAGAGACGAGGTCCTGTCAAGTTGCCCGGGCTGGTTTCAAACCCATAGGCTCAGGCAATCCAGTCGCCTCAGCCTCCTAAAGTGCTGGGATTATAGGCTGAGCCACCGAGCCTGGCCCTCAACATATTTTTTTAAACACCATAATTGATTGTTCTATGTCATAGAGGAGGGAAGGGTAATAAACAAAGCAAATATATCGCATACGTAATCAAGACATTCATCCACACATACCCACACATATCACTAGTCATCACCTGTTTAGAATAGGAGCTTATGAAACCTGTCCTGAAGCCACATTTGCATTAAAACTGCTTTGATTTTGCTTTGATTACAAGGATCTTATTTTCACATAAGGAATGTTGCTGATACTGAAAGGGGCTTAAACTTCCCGCCACTGCCCTTAGGAGTTAGAATATTACACAGCAATAAGAAGCAATGAATTCAAGCATGCCTATGGCAGTGAGATTTATCATAAAGGCAGAGTCTAAGCAAAATGAACAAAGTTAGACATACAACACAATGTCTTTTTCAAAAATAAAAACCGTGTGTACAAAAGTAACAAAGAGATACCACTATGCACCAATTAAAATGACTTAATTCCACAAAACAAAAAAACTGACAACATCAACTGCTGGTGAAAATAGAGAGCAACAGGAACTCTCATTCTGTTGGTGGGAATTCACAATGACATAGCCACTTTGGAAGACAACTTGAAAGTGCTAATTTAAATAGAAAAATAAAAGTTATATATATTCATGGTGCACAACTCAATGCTTTCATATATGTACATATTATGGAATAACTAAATTAAGCTAATTAACATACACATCATTTTGTGGTTATACAGCTTAGCAATTTTCAAGCATACAATCCCTTGTTATGAACTGCAATGACTTGTACATAAGATCTCCAAAATTTATTCCTTCTGTAGAACTGAAACTTTGTACCTTTGATAAACATCTCCCCGATCCCTTTTCCATTCCCAGACCCATTCTACTCTCTACTTCTATGATTTCAACTTTTCTAGATTCTGCATGTAAGTGAGATCATGCAGTATTTGTCTTTCAGTACCTGGTTTATTTCAGTGAACATACTTAACACAATGTCCTCCAGGTTCATCCATGACATGATTTCCTTATTTGTTAAGGATGAAGTGTTCCATTATGAATATATTCTACATTTTCTTTATCTATTAATCTGTTGACAGACACTTAAGCTAACTTAATACCTGGCTATTATAAATAATGCTGCAATGAACATGGGAGTGCAAATAGTTCTTTGACATACTTATTTCATTTCCTTTAAATATATACCAAGAAATGGAATGAATAGACTATATTAATAGATTAGTAGATTATATTAATAGATTCCTAGTTCCATTTTTAATTTTTTAATTCCTTCCATAATGTTTGCCATAATGTCTTTACTAATTTACATTCCCACCAACAGTGTACAAAAGCTCCCTTTTCTCCACAATCTCTTTAACACTTGTTAACTCTTGTATTTGTGAGGATAGCCATCCTAACAGGTGTGGGTTTTAATTTATGTTTTTCTGATGATTGGTGATATGAGCATTTTTTGTACACCTGTTTGCCATTTGTACGTCTTCTTGTGAGAAGAAGAAGATCTTTAAGATCTTTTGCTCGTTTAAAAAATTTGGTTGTTTTCTTAATACGAAATGTTTGAGTTCTTATATATTTTGGATATTAGTCCCTTATCAGAAGTATAGTTTTCAGATACTTTCTCCCATTTCATAGGTTGTCTCTTCACTCTGTGGACTGTTTCCATTGCTATGCAGAAGCTTTTTATTTGATGTCATCTCATGTGTCTATCTTCATTTTTGTTGCCTGTTTTTGGGGTCACAGCCAAGGCCAATGTCAAGAATCTTTTCCCCTGGGTTTCCTTCTAGTAGTTTTACAGCTTCAGGTCTTATTTTGAAGTATTCAATCTATTTTGAGTTATTTTTGTATATAGTATGAGACAAGGGTCCAACTTCATTCTTCTCTGTGTGGATAGCCAGTTTTACCAACATCATTTATTGAAGAGACTGAACAATGCTAAACATAGTCTTACAATAACATCTAGCAATTATACTCCTGGGTGCTTATCCAACAGGTATAAAAACATCCACATACATGAATGTTTATAGGGGTTTTAATTATAATCACCAAAACCTGGAAGCAACTAAGATGTCTTTCAAAAAGTAAGTGGATAAACAAACTATGGTACATCCATGCAATGGAATAGCATTCGACAAGAAAAAGAAATGAGCTATCAAATCACACAAAGACATGGATAAATCTGAACTCCATACTGCAAAGTGAAAGAAGTCAGTCTGAAATAGCTGCATGCTATATGATTCCCTTTATCTGGCATTAAAAAAACTATTGAGACAGTAAAACAATAAGTGGAGAAAGGTTGAATATGTGAAGCATAGATTTCTTTAGGGTGGTGAAGCTACCCTATATGATGCTCTAATGGTAGAAACATGGCACTGCGCATTTGTCAAAACCTATGGAACTTTATAACACACAGAGTGAACCTTAAAGTATAATTTAAGTATATATATATATATATATATATATGGGATTGGGATGGAATGCAAAATCTGATAAGAGAATTTTACAAATATATTACAAACATGTGAAACAACCTACCTGAATGGGGTGAGGAATAAGATCTCACCAAAGTAACTTTGAAAATAAGCAGCATCTAAAAGACTAAAGGCAAAAGAAACTATACATGAGCACTGTATTCTAATTGATAAAGTAGTTTCCCATGGGGGTACAGGTTAAAAATTCTGAAATCATTATACATTAAACTAGAATAATGAACAGCAAGTGGTGGGAATCAGGTTTCTTACTACTGGAGTAGGAGGTTACAGAAGAGCAAGAATAGCCTAGAATGATCTATGGGGTAATAGATTAAAGTTTAAGACATCAGTACTAACTCATGTTTAGCTTTATATAGATACAAATTGTTATATATAGAAATATTTATATATGTGTATATATACAGGCCAATATACGCAGATATCTTTTCTTGCTCTTGTCAGTTGCAACCGAACAGACGCAATAACACCCATATAACAAAGAGAACATCTGCACCCAGATCTTGATTTCTAATACTATTCCCCAAGAAAAGGGATCAGGAATCCTTGGAGAAAAGACTGATTCTAGGACTGAAGCATGAAATGAGCCTGGAACATTTTGTAGTGCCAGAAAGTAACAAAGTGCTTAAAACAAAACAAAACTCACAGGTTGTCAAAAGAACACAAGAGCCAAGTGGAAGCATTAAAAAAAATAAGTATATATGAGTCCGTAAACAAATAAAGAACAGATCTTCCATGTAGAAGAATTTCAAATAATTTATATAGATACTCTGCCTTCAAGAAACACAACTCTCTATTTCCTAAGTGGAGGCTGTGCATAGTAACTTCCTTCCAAAGAATACACTATGAAAATGGGGGAAAGTTGACAACAGTGTTTCAGCTAAGTAATCAAGATTAGCATCAGTGGTAATAAGTCATGTTGATAGTAGGTATCCTTAATAAGATGTGATGAGAATGGCATGTTACCTCCCAAAACACATTACCTTAGTCTAATCATGAGAAAAACATCAGACAAATCATAATTAAGGCACAGTCCACAAAACAGCTGAACAGTATTCCTCAAAACTATCAAGGTTGTCAAAAATAAGGAAAGTCTGAGTAACTTGTCACAGCCAAATAAAGCCTAAAGAGATAGGATGACTAAGTACAATATGGTATCCTAGATGAGACTCTGGAACAGAAAAGGGACATTAAGCAAAAATAAGAAAATCATAATAAAGTATGGGCTTTAACTAATAACAATATATCAATATTGGTTCATTAATTGTGGCAAATGCACCATAATAATGTAAAATGTTAACAATAGGGAAATAAGGATTAGTGTGGGGTATATGGGAACTCTATTATCTTTGCAATTTTTCTGTAAATCTAAAATTCTGTAAGTCAAAAACTATTCAGAAATAAAATTGAATTTAAAAACAAGCAAAAAAAGTGCATGCCAACAAATGAAAATAACATTATATGATAACACATACAAGCAAAAATATACAATAAACCCAATGATTGTCTATGGGGGAAGAGAATGAGAGCAAAGAACATAGATTTAAAAATGAATGAATCAAGGAAAGGAATGACAAACCTTACATGAACTCATGAAGATAATCTCTTATGAGTGGAAAACTGGATAAATTCTTTCTACTCTTGCATACGTAGAGCACTGTTAATGTAATGCTTTGACAGAGCAACTTATAGGTGTGTGTACAGATATTTAAGCATTGTCTTTATTACTCTTAAATTCCACTATTTTAATTTTATCATAGCGTTAGTGGTCTTTATGGTATTTTTTAAAAAGTATGATAAAGAGAAAAGAACTCATCACTTCTGAGTAAGAAAGACCTGGGTTCAAATCCAGTGTAGAAGTTAGGCCTAAGCAAATGACTTGAACTTTTGATGTTTCAGTCCCTTTATCTGTAAAAAAAAAAAAAAAAAGAAATGTGTTAATAATACTTGAGACAATGTATACACAGTACAGAACAGTGCCTCTTCCAGAATAGTGCTCAATTTTCCTTGACTCTTACATTGTTACCTTTAGATACTGAGATAACTTCATTTGTGGGTGGAGGACTGTGCCTTGTTTGAAATCTGGCTGCATGTTGGTGGAATCTGGTATAGCCATTTGTATAAGGTCTGAAAATCAAGTTCGCAAACTTGCCACCTTATGCTTACGTTGGCAGCATTGTACAAACTCAGTAAGGTTTCATAACCTTGGTATATCAGTGTCATAACTGTGTTCATGTTGACCTGTGGTGGTATCTTGCTGAGTAGCATTCATTATTGTGGTTGCATGTTTTTGTGTGCTGTCATGAGAATGTCGTACCTTGAATTAGAGCAATGAACAAACATTAAATTTCTTGTTAAACTTGGCAAGAGTGGAAGTGAAGTCAGGAATATATTAGTCCAAAGGGATAGAAAATGTCATCCATGAAGAGAGGTCAGGATGCCCAGTAATGAGCAGAACTGACAGAAACTCTGCAAAAATGTGTCAAATTGTGTATCAAAATTGTCAGCTGACTGTGAGAAACATAGCAGACCAAACAAACATTGATAGAGAAACAGGAAAATCTTAACTGAAAATCTTGGCATGAGAAAGTTGTGTGCAAAATGGTCCTGAAGGAACTCTTGCATCACAACAGTGTACCCAGCTCACACAGCACTGTCTGTGAGGGAGTCTTTAGCCAGTAAACAAATAACTGATGGAACACCCTCCCTACTCACCTGATCTAGCCCCCAATGACTTTTTTCTTTACTTGAAGATAAAGGAAACATTGAAAGGAAGACATTTTGATGACATTCAAGGGTAATACGATGACTGCTCTGATGACTGTTCCAGAAAAAGAGTTCCAAAATTGCTTTAATGGTTAGACTAGATACTGACACTGGTGCACAGCTTCCCAAGGGGAGTACTTCAAAGGTGACTGTAGTGGTCTTCAGCAATTAAGTATGCAACACTTTTTCTAGGATGTGTTCATGAACTTAAGTGTCAGGTCCCATACCTTTTAAGTCTGTTCCCTTTAGTCAAATCATTAGGAACACAAACACATTACAGAACCTATTAAAGGTCAAAGCATAGCTTCAAAGGTCCCTTTCAGTTTCAACATTCCATTTCCTATTGAAATATAAGATGATTTCTTTCCAGAAGATCCCTAAAGTCACTGAACACAAAATGGTAGATAAAAGTGTCTTCCAAAATAAAGTACTTCAGGTGACTATAAAGGTGCAACTAGAAGAGGAATTATGTTCACAAGACAAACCCATTTTTTAAGATTACTCATAATGAATATCTCATTGGTTTAATATGAAGATCCAAATTCATTAAATTCCAGACATTTCTACTGCGCATTGATCATGAGCCAGACCCTATCCTTGGTCGTGGAGATACCAGGGGAGCACATAAAGGCTTGAAGCAACGGACTTACAAAATCAGATGTGCATTTTAGAGAGCTCACTGTTGGGAGTGGACTCAAGTGGATGAAGAGGGAAAGCAAGGAGATCAGAGGGAAGGCTTAAGACTTCATTGAAAAAGTCTAGGAAAAGTATCACGGTTGTCTAGATCAGGGTGGTGTTGACAGAAGTGAAAGGAAGTGGATAGTTCAGAGAGATTTTCAGAATGTGCTAAACTTGGTGACTGGTTAAAAGAGATACTTGCAATGGGTTTACGTGTGTGTGTGTGTGTGTGTGTGTGTGTGTGTGTATGTGTGTGTGTGTGAGAGAGAGAGAGAGAGAGAGAGCATCTGTGATATATAGGGTCGAGGGGTAAACTGGAATGCAAACCATTAGATGCCTCATAGAAGCAAGTCTTGTTCCTAGGACCAGTTGAGGCTCAGGGGTTTTCCATGAGTCTGCCTCATAAATCTGTACAGGAGAAAAACAAGAGGCCAGACAAGAAGATGCATGTCTGAGGTAAAAGGAAAAACATGTTTCGTCCTAATAGGGTTGTGGTGGGGGGAGGAGAGAGGAGAAATTGTTCTGGAGCAACCTGCCCCGAGGTAAGGACTGATTTGTGAGGCTTCCAGCGTCTGCAGCAAGATGTTAATGGGGGTTATCAGCTGTCACTGGAGCAAAGGCAGGGAATGTGTTGGCAGCTGAAAAGCCCCAATGCAGCCAAAATGTGTGTGTGTGTGTGTGTGTGTGTGTGTGTGTGTGTGTGTGTGTGTGTGCGTGTCCATTAGGCTTACTGTCTACAGACACCCTCCCAGAACAAATGGTCTTGGCAAGGCAACTTCCGAATACCAGTTACACAAGACAGACATCTTTAATGGAGATCGGGCACTTTTCAATGGGGACCATTTGCATAGAGCCCTTTCATTCTTTCCTCTTTGGCAGAAAGAAGTCCCTTTTGTCCCAAAGAGAAGTTCCCTCCACAAATGAGATGACCCCACCCCAACCAGATACACACAGTCAGTCCCATAGGTCTCTCTCTTGAAGGCCCAGCTAGCCTAATTTTTGTTCCTTGAACATCCACTGACAGATTCATGTTTACACACCAGAACTTATATTTAAGCACCTCCCTCTTGAGTGTATTATTTCCATAAATGGTGTCCCTAGAATAGGCTCTGTAAATATGTCCAGAGCCAGATAGCAAATGGTGGAAGCCCAGAGACATCTCTTGAAAAGCACCATGGTATTTTCCTCTGTTTGACAGCATTATCAGGGGTCCAAGAATAAACCTGATATTCTGGTGACCTGGAAAATAATTTATCTTCATCTAGAGATCTTGGTACCAAGGATAGTAAGAACATTAACTTTGCAAGTGGGTAGACTTGGGCTGAGCCCTGCTTAGCTAATGATCATGAACCTGTAATTTCACATCTCTGCTTTAGTTTCCTCATCTGTAACATGGAAATAATAACCAAAAATAGGCATTACTAATGTCCCCATTTTACAGATGGGGAAAGCTGAGACCCAAAGTTAAGTGGTTGTTCCCAGATGAAATAACTAGTAAACAGCACAGCTTAAATCTGAACCCATGTAGCCTGGACCACTCACGACATTTCTTCCTTAATCTCCCAAACAACTCTACTTATGGCACCTTGGACAGGTTACTTAGCTCCTTAAGTTGCCTCAAGAGAAAATAGGGTAGTTATAGCAGACTTTATAAGGATGGGGAATAACTGAGAAATGCAGGTCATGGGATTAACAATGCCTGAGCCTTCAGAGGCTTTATAACAGAGCCTATAGTCAGTGCAGTGGGAACACTGATCTTGTTGTTAGCATCACAACATCCGGGGTACATCTAGTTATTGTTTTAATGTCAGTAATTGCCTTGAACTACATGATCCACTGAGGACAGAAACTGTCTCTTTCTTATTTGTCTTGTGCCCACAGCATTTGACAATCTAATACAAATGGACACCCTCTGGAATATGCTCTGCTTTCAGTGTGTTTCATCAGTGAGTGAATACGTGACTTTAACACTGCTTCTCTCTTGGACTGCTCTAAGGATTAAATGAGAGGATGTATGTAAAGCAGCTAGTACAACGTTTGGCTTGAGAATTCCACCCCATTAATGATACCTCTTTACCTTCTCCAATAGAGCACAGTATTTGAGATAAACACTCTCCAATCACATGGCCCAGAGAGTCACGAACAGGATGTCCAGACTCTTCGAGGAACACAAACATCCCAGCCAGAGCCACATGCCACAAGACCTGAGCACATGAGCTGATGAGGCACATGAGCTGGAACCCGCCTGGGTGGGAGTGCAGCCATGAAAGGCAGAGAACCATGCGTGGGCACGTTTGGAAGTCTCCAGTGCAGAAGAGTGAAGGCACTCGATGTACTGATTGATTGAAGCCACTAATTGGGTCCATGCATGGTACAAACACTGGCAGCTCTTGCGAACTGGGGTAACAGGGAAGAGATTGGCAGAGATGGGCAAAGCCGCAGCCAATCCATCCACGAGCCAATGAGCATCAGTAAAGGGATGATTCAACTGAGTACATTTGGAAATAGAAAATAGCCAACAATGTTCAGAAACTCTACGTAGAAATAGTTGTTCCGAAACACTAAATAGAAATATAATGAACAGGTGGACAGTCTTCAGATCTCCTTCTTCTTCCTTGAAGCTGCTCAGAAAATAGTTAGAGTTGAGGCAATAGACAGTAAGAAAACCATGGGCTTAGACATCAGACAGACTTCCCTTTTAGCCTTGGCTTTACCAGCTATGACCTGAGGCAAATGAGCTAACACTTCTGAGCGTCCTTTTCTCACATGTGAAATAGAAAATATCCATTTCTAGGGGCATGGGAAGCTGAAATAAATAATCTCCATAAAGGGACTGGCAAATAATAGTCTATCTCTGCCATCATTACCACCATCACCTAAAGGTAGCTGTCTTGATTACATAACCCACCCAGTCCAGAATCAGTGCACTTATATCTTCCTGCATAAGTGTTTCTAAGGGTTGTATTATTGTGTGATGCTAGGAGTTGTTGTCTATTAAAATAACTTACCCAGGGCTTTGTAATAGGACAAGTGGCAAATAAGGACCCAGAGACGGAAGGGACCTGGATCATCCTCAAATAAGATAAGCTACTCTATAAATAAATAGCAGATCCTTGGCTAGGTTCAGGGAGATGAGGGGGTGGGAGGGGCATGGACCCAGGAGCTGGGAGAAGGAAAAGTCTGGGAAAAGAGGGAAAGAAGAGAGAGCAGAGGAAAGAAGAGAGACCACAAGGCCAGCAATGGCTGAGCATGCCCAAGAGATAACTGAGTTACGGTGCATGGCCCAATTCATTGATTCTCTCCCAAAGGCTGCTCACCTAGACTGAATTAGGGAAGGTCAAGCAATGACAGGGGCAGCAGCCAACGAGAGTGGAGCTCATTCATAACTGACAGCCCTGGAAAGCAGAACCACAGGAGGTGGGAGGTGAGCCTGGGCTGGAAGCAGGGGTTGGCTGAGCATCCATATCATAGGAAGCTCCACACCATGGTCACCTTCCTCAACTGGACACCTTGGGTGTGGGAGATGAAAGGCGGGTCTCTAGATTAGCCATTCCAGCCCTTGAAGTAATTTTCAGGACTCAGGGAGCCTAAACATTATTATCTCTATAGCTCCTGGTATATTAACATAATCAGTAACTTTTAGATATCACATTGCAATAATGATTTGCCAAAGCTCTTTAAACAAATAATGTTTTCTGTGATTCTTTTTATTTTTGTCTACCAATTAGTCTAATCTTTTTTCTGTGGTTTCCCCCTCCCCATAAAGAATATCAGCTTTAATACTGGCTAGTCTTGTAGGTAGAAGAAAATAATTCCTTACTTTTTGTTAAACTTTCTATTTATAACTTTTAAAAACTTTATTCAAGTAGAACTAAAAATCTGAAAACAAATTTATACTATACAAGAAGCTTAATGGTATGCGGTACACAGCCTGAGCAAGAACAGGGCTTTTTCCCCTTATTTAAAACTAAAATTTTGTGGGGTTTAGCCTAATTTTCCCAAAAAAAGCAATTATACTTAACTTACTTTTTGAAATTAATCTTTTCTTCTACAAATTTTTAAAATTCATGGGGAGAACATAATACATTTCTGTTAAATCATTGGTTTAAGATAAAATGGAATTTAATTTTTCTAAAGGTAGGCTTGACATTTAATTTAAATAAATGTTATAAATTATATTAATAAATGCTACTTACAACATAAAAATGTATTGACACTGTTGAATAGTAAACTACTGAAATCATCAACTAAAGCAATGTGAATCAAAGTATAACCACAGACAACTTACACAGGACTCTGAAAAAACATTTTCTTATTAACATAATCAGGCTTAACGACAGGGCTAGCTATTTCAAAACAATTATAGACATTTAATAGCTTCTTGATTTCTTAGAGGTTTATGTATGCATTAAAAATGTTATTTTGGAAAAAAAACTAAAATTTACCTTTTTAATGTGAGATCTGTGTCTGTTTATTTTTTTATTTTTACATCTCAAATACTCAATTTTTGGTCAAACTTGAGATAAGCACAAGCAGATTTTATTTCCAACTGATGTGAGACAATTTCTGTCCTTGCTCTTGACGCATGTAAAACACAGAAAAGTTTGGTCCCACATGTAGGAAGTTGAAAACTGCAGTAAAATGTCCTTAGTTTCCCATGCAGGAAAGGACACTCTTCTTCACAGAACCCAGAACTTGGGAGGGACAGATTAGTAAACAGTATCTTAAGTGTACAATCTGACTGCAGCTCAGCAAATGCTTCCTCTTCTTTCCAAGTCAAGTTTTCAGACTAAGCAAAAGACTGAGAAGATGGTTACTCACTGCATCATACACATGCATTAAACGGAAGGAAAACTACTGTTCACTTTCAGCCTGCAGATTTTCTAGGTGGTATACAATAAGACTAGAGACACGTAAATATCCTTCCTCTCTCTCAAGCCAAACAGCAGTAGAAATATGTCAAGATTTCCCTTTATAACATAATTTTTTCAAAGAATCTTGTCACTTGAAGTCAAAACATTCTTTCTAAAGCTTTGCAGAGACTTATTCCCCTGGTACACATGATGAAAAATGTCTGCCAGGTGGGCTAATCTCTGCAGCAGTTCTTCACCTGCAAGGGTCTTGACAAATCTGGCTGACTCTTTTCTTGAAAGTACTCCTACAGTTCACCTTTCAGCTCAAACACCTGTTGAGAACACTCTCTCTCCTAAACCACCAAATTTCTTTATGTAGCCAGAGATTTTATGCAATTCAGGCTTTCATAAACTTTAAAAACGTTCCTGAGTAAATTGGTCTTTGTTTTTAAAGTTAATCATTTTTGTAGCTTTCTTCAGATTAATGTCATCTCCAAGAATTTATGCCATTAGCATCTCTCTGGAAAAAAGGAGTAATTTGTGAGGAGGAATTTTTTTTGAATGAGAGAGATTAAAACTTTCACAGAGCCAACCATCAATGGGCCATCATCAATACAGATGCCAACACAGTTCCTCCAAGACAGACTTTGTGTTTCTAGGTATAAAGACACTAAGAATAGATGGTTTTTACCTGTTTGGAGCAATTCTTTTGTTGTAGTGAAAAGCTTCGTTAATTTCCCCATCGTTTACAAATCTTACACATATCAAATACCATGTCATGGCATGTGTTGGTGAAATCTGTTGACTCATCAGACTGAATAGAGTAGCTATTGTTTGTCTGCTTATTACACAAACCTCTTCATCATCAGGTGTCATGTCACCAATATGATGACGAGTCAAACAGCTTGAAAGCAGAAGCTTGCCAATTTATTCTTCTACGTTTTGATCTACCTTGTTATTCATTTAAATTTTACTATCATGATTAGGTTCTCACCCACCATGTGACTTATTATTTGGGGGGTCAATATGTTATGCTACCAAGTTGCTTGCTTGCTGAATCTATATGTGATATTTGAGCTAAGGATTTACCCTATTTGTTTTGAAATTCAATCAACTTTAAATACTTAGCGTCTTTGCTTGTCTATTGGCTGCTGTGTGTAGTTAAACGTCACATTTTGCTGGAGCTTGCTACATTTGAGAGTTGTTTGCTACCAACACTGTGAAGTGTGCTAGGCCAATATGGATCACCAGCTATGAAAACGCAATGATGAGCAGCTGTCATCATAAACAGGAAATTTATTGTGTGTCACTTGCTGCAGTCATGCAGTGAAATGACTCAGAAGACCGTAATTCTTCATTACTAACTTTACCAGAATTGTCCATACATGGAGGGCTAGAAACGTTCACATGGAAAAACAAACATGGAAGAATAATCAGTACAATACTAAAGAAGGAAAACTCCGAGGGAGAGCTAACCCTATCAGACATTGAAATATAAGTAAAACAATGTAACACTGACACACGAATCTGCAAGTAGACCAATAGAATGGAATTGGTAACCAAGAAATAGACTCAAGTTCATATGGAAATTGAAATATGATAAAGATGGCCTCTCAAATTGTTCATGCAAAAATAGACATTCTGCCCTTCATTCTCCCTCTATGAAACCTGCTAGAAAAGTAGAAATCCAGGTTTGCAGAGTCCCAGCACCAAAATCACAGAGCAGAGGACAAGGAGGTGGATTTGGAGCTGAGCATAATGAACAATGCAAGTGTAAAACTCTGAGTATTTCTTTAGTTAGCCACATTCCCTTCTATCCACGCTGAGAGGAAGGAGCAAGAACAAATGAAGACATAGGCTTGGAAAAGATCCTTAACAGGAAGTCAAGACAATAACTAAAAGTGATAAGTCAAGAACAGCAGTGCAAACACAATACTTAGGAAAAAAAAGACAAAACAGCTAAAAAAAAAAAACGTAGGGACGGAAACTTGGGCAGGGAAGAATAGGGAAGGGATTTTCTTTGTTCATTAAGAAACTTGAGAAGCTACTTAGCTTTTTAAATGATGAAAATATACTTGGCTTATGTTTTTAAGTTAAAATGTAATCGAAGCATACTATTGAAGAGGAAAAGTTTTTTGCTCTAGGGTGGCATTTGGAACTGAAAAATAAATTCAATGTTATAAGGTAAAATGAAAGGGAACTATCATTTTGCTAATACAAACTCTTGAAAGCAAAAATGGAAAATCCCTTTTGTTTTGTTGAATCGTGCGAGACATGAGCATAAATTAGACTGTAGGGGGCATGAGGGCAGATTGGGTTTCTGTTTGATTCATCAATTCAATCCATGTTTTATGAACTACTAGATGAAAGAAAGATTACTCACAGAAGAGCTCACAACAGAATTGCAAAGAATCCTGAGGGCTTATAAGGACACATAACGTCCTTACTGTGCTCAAGTTGCTAGTTTTAGACAGGTGACCAGATAATTATAGTGCCATATGGTTAGGGCTGTTTCAATAATGGGAACTAAAAAATATGGACATCAGAAGTGGAGAGTGTCGCTCTTCCTGGTAGTAGTTGAAGATGACCTTGAGGGATGGGGCCATGGTCACTCTGAATCTTGAAGGATGACTAAGAGTTTACCAGGTATGGGAAACAGGGAAGAGAGTGGAAGAGGACACAGAGGTGACATGCCTTGATGTGTCCATGAGAAAATCAAATGTCTTGTGGGATAGGAAGAGGGGTGAGGAGGTGTGTGGTAGGCGGTGAGGCTAGGGAGAGAGGTGGACTACCAAACTGAGGTCTCTGATCTTAACCTTTTGGCCTTAGGGAGAAAACAGAGTCATAAGGTCCCTTAGACTTGATTTCTAAGGAAAATCATTCTGTTAGCACTGTGGAAGAGGTGCCGTGAGCAAAAAAGAATGGACATGAGGGACCAGATAAAGCAACAATAGGGTCAATGACAAGGAACCCAGCTCTATGCTAAGGCTTTACCTGCATGGTCTCATTTCACCCTGAATATTGCTCTGTGAAGTGGGAATTTTTATCCCAATTGTCTAGACAGGAATGCTGACAAATAAGAGACTGAGCTTTTATGTAAGATGAAAAGTATTCCCTAACCCGGAAGCTTCCAACATGTTTTCTGTCGGGGCAAGAACCATCAGCACGTGAGCCTGGCCTGATGCCAGCAGGTGTGATCACCTGGCAAAAGAGGAAGCACTTGGCAGGAAGGAGGGCAGTTCCTGACAAGTGCAGAATGACATTTGTTGAGAGGGAAGTAAGGTTAGTGCCTAAATATGGTTACTAAAGAGAAGTTCAGGAACATGATGTCAGAAGACATCCAACCAGCATCCTGACATCCAGTCTTCTCAAAGTCCTGTCCACTCTAGCTCTGGGTGATCTCATTTCTCCTCTAAGAGTCATTAGTCACGCTTCACCCTTCATACATTACCATGTATTACCCTGGACCAATACGTGACACACATGTTCAATAAATGTTGTTTTCTTTTGCCCACTCCCCTTTTCGCTGACATTCCCTCTTCTCATCTCCACATAACAATTCCTTATTTAACAATCCCATCATTTCTTTTCAAACAAGGGCCTCCTTCCAATTTCAATGACGGCTTCATCTATTCATACATTAGCTAAGTGAGAAGTCTCAGTGTCATTGCCAGATCCTCCTTTCTCCTTCTTCACACTTAGTCACTAAGTTCTATCACGATCCTAATTTCTGACGCCTTTCCAATCATCCTCTCTTCTCCTCTGACCACCTCTAACCTACTTAGTCACCCTTATGGTCATGGAGCCGCCAGTTTTGTCTATGCCAAGACAGCCCCTCACAGCCTTCATTGAATTCTGTCCTAAAAAAAAAAAAAATTGAAGTCCTAACCCCCTAACCTGTGACTGTGACCTTATTTGGAATTAGGGCCTTTGCAGATGATCAAGTTAAGATGAGATCATTAGGGTGGATATTAATCCAATCTGACTGTATCTTTATGAAAAGGGGCTATTTGGACACCAGTGAAAATGCACAAAGGTAGAATGCTGTGTGAACATGAAGATAGAGAGTGAGGTGATTTGCCAACAAGCTAGCAAAAGCCAAAGATTATTATCAAACTATCAGAAGTTACGGGAAAGGCATGGGACAGATTCTCCCTCACAGTCCTCGGAAGGAATCAGCCCTGCCAACTCAAGAGCTCCTAGGCAGTACATTTCTGCTGTTTATGTCACCTAGTATGTGGTACTTTGTTACAGTAGCCCTAGGAAAACGAATATAGCTTTCAAGATTTTTTTTTCTTTTCTTTTTGAGTTGGAGTCTCACTCTGTTGCCCAGACTGGAGTGTAGTGGAACACACACAGCCACCACAGCCTCGACCTGCTGGACTCAGGTGGTCCTTCGGCCTCAGCCTTCCAAGTAGCTGGAACTACAGGCAGGCGCCACCATGCCTGGTTAATTTTTATTTATTTATTTATCGTAGAGATGAGGTCTCACCAAGTTGCCCAGGCTGGTCTCAAATCTGTGGGCTCATGCGATCTTCTCACCTCAGACTCCCAAATTGCTGGGATTATAGATATGTGTCACCATGCCCAGCCTCAAGATCTTTTTTCTAAAACACATATCTTATCATACCAATCTTTGCTTAAAATACCTCCACAATAATTAAAATAGGTTCTATTTGTTGACCACCTACTGAGGGCCAGGTGCATCCTGATTTTGCAGTTGAGGGAAATGATCTTTTAAAACGCTAAGTCACAGGCCCAAGTTCATGTAGATAGTAAAAAGAAAAAGTGAATTTTGGCTCTTGGTCTCTTTGATTTTTTGACTAGCACTGCATGTTCCACTTTAACAGTTCTCCATCACAACTGCATGTTCTCCATCACAACTACTCAACTCTGCCATGGTAGTACAAAAGCAGCTGCAGAAAATATATGAATGAGTGGGCTTGAATGTGTTCCAATAAATCTTTATTCACAACTGCAGGTTGCAGGTCAGATCTTGAATGTGTTCCAATAAATCTTTATTCACAACTGCAGGCTGCAGGTCAGATCTGGCCCTCTGGTCATAGTTTACCAATCCCACCCTACCACACCATCTTTAGGATATGTAATGCATACTCTTTTATATAATACTTGCTAATAATCACTTTATGCCAGTATCCGTTTATGAATTAATTTATTGAAACCCTTGCTTCTATTCTTCACATTTTAGAGATTGCCAGCTTGCCAAGATCATAGGAATAGTGACAGGGTCAGGATTCAAGCTCCAAAGCCCATAATTTCAACCATTCTCCACAAGCACCTTCCTGCCCTGCCCTCATCCCATCATGTTTCTTCAGGTCCCACCTCGTTTCCTGACCTAGCACCCCGCAACTGAGAGGGAGAATGAAGACAGGAGCCTGGGATATGCCCACCTACCTGCTCTGCAGGGTACATGTGGCTAAGGCCAAAGCCCTGAGTTTCCCAGAGAACCCGTTGAGCATGGGAATGAGAAACGTGAGAAGAGAAGGGTAGACAGGGGAGTACCAGCCTCCTTCCAGTGGTGTTTGTCAGAATCTAGGGAGATTAAATACAACAACTGAAGTGGAAGTACCAACAGTGCTTGGAAAATTGCCTAGACTTGCTTTAAAGAAACTTTATTATTCAACAGAATCTAGGCTGGCATTGTAGCTACTTGCAACAATGATGCTCTCCCCTTTCCTTTACTAAAAGAACCGTGATTTTGCTGATGGCAGCTGGAGGTGACCGTGCGATGCAATTCTGGCCAATGACACATAAACAGGAATATGCTGAGAATATCTAGGAATGTTTTGTTGTTCTGACATAAATACCTGGATCTTCTTCCTGGGCCCTTTCTTCTTCCCTCCTGGAGTGTAGCCAAAGAACTGGAAGTAGAGCAGCCACCTGGCAGCCCCAGGTGACCTTGAGGATGAAAACTCTTCACCAAAGATGGAGAAGCAGAGAGACAGAAGGAGCCTCAGTCACAGATGGGGTCATGGAGGCACTACACCCCGCTTCATGCTCCCTGCCTCCAAACTTTTGGTCACGGTTGAAAAATAATCCCTCATTGGTTAAACCACTGTCATGGGGTTTCTGATACATGTGAATTTATGCAATCCTAACTGAAAGACCTGGCCAGCAAATGGGACACATCATCAACAAAGAGCATGATCGCTAGAAAGCAGTAAGAGTTCAGGGCCGGGCTCAGTGGCTCAGCCTGTAATCCCCCAGCACGTTGAGAGGCCAAGGTGAGTGGAATGCCTGAGCCCACAGGTTTGAAACCCACCCAGGCAACTTGGCAAGACCTCGTCTCTACAATAAATAAAAAATGAGCCAGGCATGGTAGCACGCACCTGTAGTTCCGGCTCCTTGGAAGGCTGAGGCGGAAGGATCGCCAGAGCCCAGCAGGTCAAGGCTGCGGTGGCCAGGAGTGTGCCACTGCACTCCAGTCTTGATGATGGAGTGAGACTCCAACTCAAAAAAAAAGAGAGTTCAGTAAGTGTTCAATGAATGGCTCCATGAGGAAATGAATGTATTGGCAATTGATGATAGAAGCACTAGATTATAAAAGGAAGGAAAATACAATATTCATAGTCACCACCTACTTGCTCAGCACCTACGATGTGTCCTGCATTCTCTCAATTATCTTCACAAATCTCGGAGGTTGGTATTTTCCTTCCCATTTCACAGATGAGGAACTTAGGCTCAAGGAGGCTGAGCTAACTTGCCCAGGGAGTCACAGCCAGGATGTGGTGGGGCCAGGATTTGAATCCAGATCCTGGTGACATTGAAGTCTGCACTCCCTCTCTTCAGCCACGCGGTTGTTATCATCACTGTTCACTGGGCACTTGGGTCATGGCTAGTAGGCGCTTAGAGAAAATTGTGGTGGATCTCCAGTTCCATAACCCCAGAGCTATATGAGCATGGATAGTTCTTATCTCTGTTTTTCAGTATCCTTGCATGTAAGAAGGATAACAGTGGCACCTTCCTCATAGGTTTGTTCTAGCTAAGTATGTCATATATGTATCACATGTTTAGCAGGATGCTCGTGAAGACTCAGAAAATATTGTCCATCAGTATTATTATCATCCGCATCCCCCAAATCTTGCAAGCATCTATGACAAGGGTGGTCCTGATCCCAAATGGAAGGCTCCAGAAGAGGTATAGGGGGAGCGGGGGCCTTGTGATTATCGGAGCCTGTGTGTTCTTAACCTTGGGGACCTGGTCCTGACCTCTCTCAGCATCCACCTTAAATCACGTATCCCCGGGTTTCAGAAATGCCCAGGAGTTTTCTCTTCCTCGTGTGGAGTTCCAATAATTCACTGATTTCACTGTCATTCCAAGCTGAGGGAACATCTCTTGGAGACCCACACAGGTGTCAGACAGTGCCCGATGGGCATTGTGCTCCTGCCTGGCAGCCTGCCACTCCCACCTTGGCTCTGAGAACAGCCCAGCAGTTGGACGTGTCTGAGGCGAGATGCGGGGGTGGATTTGAGTCTGAGATACTAATCTGCCCAAGTGAAACTTTCACACCTGGCTTGGTGCACACAGGCACACGGAACCTAAAGAGAGTCAGGTACAGCTCTGAGCAGATAGGGTGAAGTCCTTACCCGTTGAAGACAGGTAGGGCAACATGCTACCCTGCCAAGGCAGGCCTGGCAAATCCCCATGAGGCCTTGGACCACTCAAGAGATTTAATGTGGGAAGGAACGTGGCAGGAAATTGTTGTATACACCTGGATCCTTAGAGTCAGACCTCTGTTTAAATGCCAGGTCTTATGCTTATTAATTGTGTGGCTTAAAGTGCATTACTCAACTTCTCTTAGAAGCAATTTTCTCATCTGCAGAGTGGGAAAAATAATAGCACCTACAGTTGTTATGAGTATTAAAGGAGATAATTTAATAAAGCTTTCAGCACAGGGTTTGGAAAATTGTTAGTACTCAATAAGTATAGCTATGATAATCATATTAACATATAGTATATCTGTGGTGAAAGCTACGAAAACAACTGAACAATCAATTCAAAACTTTTATGTGCTCTGGGAAAAATACTAAATTATCGCTATAATATTATATATAGTGGCTGTAATATACATAAGATATAATATACATGTCATATATATAGTGGCTATGATATATACATATTTCTTTTTTCTTTGCTGCTTCCATATTCCCTAATGGTATTAAGATGAGCAGGCATAGTATTTGTTGTCCATGCTAAAAACATATCTAATTCCTAAAGTAAAAATTTTGTCAGTGCCTGCTATCTACTCAGTACTATTTGTTCTGAACAAGTAAAATTGCATGACATAGTCCCTGCTTTCAAAGAGCTTTCTATCTAAACAGAGAAACAACATAAACAGAGATAAAAGTTATATAAAAATGTAAAGAGCCTAAGATGAGGTCTGTAGCTAAATGCTAATGTGGGTGGCAGTGACATAGTCCCTTGTATAATTCCAAAAAGAGAGAGAGATTAGAAGAGATGAAATGAATGTCTTGGCTCTGGCTGGCCCCCAGGTATTCAGCAGGCATCCTTCTACACAGTGATTCAGAGACTCAGGCTCTTCCCATCTGTGACTCCGCAATTCCTTAGGACCACAGAGGCCTCTTCTGGATATCTCCTGGAGAACCACACAGGGGGTTGGATGGGCCAGGTATGGAAGTGAAACTCCTCATTTCCACTAAAAATCTATATTCAGTCACTCATTGTTCACTCAATCATGGCCACATGGTCATTCCTAGCTGCAAAGGATGCTGGAACATGTAGTCTAGCCAGTCAGCCAAAAAAAAACATGGACATTGGTGAGCTCTAACAGTCTGTGCCACACAAGGCAAGACCCAAACCATTCACCCATGCAAAATGGATTGACACACTTGGCTCCAAAAACTGACCCCGGATGGATACCTGTAGGATCCAGCATCCAGAGAGATGTCCTAATTCCAAAAGAGGTTCATTGGCACCAGAATGGTCCATTGCACAGATGGGATACGCAGCCTGAAGCAAAGAACTCCAGACTGTGACTAAGTTTTTAGGAGCATCATAAATAGAGGCTCCTCCTTCTGCCCCACTCCTACTCCCTGACAAAAAAATCAAACTGACCAGATGCAGCAATATGTTTGCCAATGAGTCAGTGAGTGGAAATGCCAGCCTGGAGCTTAGAAGACCTGCCAAGATGCTTTGACTATTGAAAAGTCTACAGTGTGGCTGAATTCAGCCCAGAAAGGAATGAAAGAATGAACAGGGAAAATGAGAACTGTCACCTCGTGGTTGCATGTGCTCATAGAGAGATCACCCCTGGCACACTGCTGAATCTGAACAAACATCCTTGAGAAGCAGGTGGGGTGGGAGGAGAGGGTTAAAAGGATGAGACCACAAACACCTTGAACTCAGAGCCTAAGATCATATCCAAAGCCATCCTTCATTCCATGTCCTGGTGTACCGCATCCCCATCTGCCAGGCTGCCTAAATCAGAAAGGTGGGTGTCATCACTGATTCTCTACTCAGTCACCAAGCCCAGTGGATCCAAATTATCTCTCAAATATATCCCCTCCTTTCTACTCACCTCCACATTCCTGCCTTAGCTCAAGTCCCCCCGCCCCCCTTCTCACCTGGGCTAACAGATCTACAACATGACTCCAATTTGCTCTCCATTCAATATTCATTCAGTCCTCCAACAAATACTTATGAGCATTGTGGCAGACACTAGAATTGTTACCTTCTCAATATTTCTTACCATCTTCTTCCTTATCAACCAATCCCAATTGGTTCAGGAAAGTAACATGCACCATTTTTTAAAACTCTCACCGCCCCATCCTTCTTTGACAATCATAGGCAGATATTTCTGGGGATGGTTTCTTTCCTTGAATGAAAAAAAGAAAAAAAAGACTTCTAAGGAGAACATATTTTCTCTTTCCCCTTAGCTCTTTCTCTCCTTTCTGCCTAGAGTATGAACATGACACCCAGAGCTGTAGCACCCACCCTATACCCAAGGGAAAGAATGCCACGTGCAAGGATGGTGTTGCAGGAATCTAAAAGAGCTGAATCCCTGATGACTTGCAAGGGCACCTGCACTTTCTTCTGTTCCTTCCTTCTGGATATTGCATTAGGTGAGTATATTAATTTCCGGTGGCAGTTGTAACAAATTACCACAAACTAAGTGGCTTAAAACAATATACATTTATTCCCTTCCTTTTCCAGGGGCCAGAAGTCCGAAATCCATCTCACAGAGCTGAACCAAGGTGTTGTTCCTTCTGTTGGCTCTGAAGGAAGAATCCTTCTCCTTGACTTTTTCCACGTCTAGTTCTCCTTGGCTTGTGGCCTCCTCTTTCATCTTCAAAGTACATCACTCCCCTCTGTTTCCATCATCAAATCATCTTCTCCTCTCTGGTTCTTGCTGTACCCCTCTTTTAAGAACTCTTGTGAGTAGGCTGGCTCGGTGGCTCAGCCTGTAATCCCAGCACTTTGGGAGGCCAAGGTGAGTGAATTGCCTGAGCCCGCGGGTTCGAGATCCACCAGGGCAGCTTGGCGAGACCCCGTCTCTACAATAAATCAAAAATGAGCTGGGCGTGGTAGCACGCGCCTCTAGTTCCTGCTACTTGGAAGGCTGAGGTGAAAGGATCGCTGGAACCCAGCAGGTCAACGATGGGGTGGCTGTGAGTGTGCCACTGCACTTCAGCCTGGGCGCCAGAGTGAGACACCAACTCAAAGAAAAAAAAGAAGAACTGTTGTGAGTACACCAGGACACACCAGGACAAATCAAGGACATCAGGATAATCCAGGATAAAGTCCCTACTTCAAGATCCTTAATCACATCTGCAGTCTCTTTTGCCATGTAAGAGAACATATTCCCAGGTTATAGGAATTAGGACAAGGACATTTTGAGGACCCTTATTCAGCCTATCGCAATAGGGGAAACAAACCACATTAATTGTGTAAACTACTATTTTACAATTGTTTGTCAATCACAACTCAGAGCCCAAGTCCACCTAAGCTGATAGTTCCACCTACTACGTTCCAGCACTGTGCTTGTGACTGAAGATGTTCCCGTGGACTGTGAGTATCCCTAGCAGAGAGCCTGTCGTGCTGGGCTTGAAACCAGCTATTTGCTTCTTTGGCAGCCTTGGAGGCTGTGAACTCTGGAGGGCAGGAGATGTGCAACTTACTCCTTTCTGTGGTTCCAGACCAACGCAGGGCCTGACTACATTATAGAGCTCAGAATGTGTTGATTGAACAAATGAACACTGGAATTCAGCTACAATGACTTAGCCACCAAGTTCTAAATACAGAAGTCACAGTGGATTCTAAGCATCACTGAATAGGAGTGTGGAGATTATTGATTAACTAATGTTCTGTCCTAAAAATCCTCAAAAGAAATTCCATTGAGCAGATGCTATAAGAAAACAGAGAGGAGTGGGGCACCCTGAAACAAGTAAGTTTAGAAAGTCCACACATGCCTACCTCTGTAGGTTTCAAAACTCGATGTTCCCTAATAAAGACATCTGTTTAACTTTAGCTCAGTATTTCCCAAATTTATTTGGCCATGATATCCATTGCTTATGGAGCACATATTAATCTCCTATGGAAGCAGAGTTCCTTGGAACACCCTTTGGGAAACACTGCTCAACTCAAGAGTTGATTAGGCTAAAAGCGTACAAATGTGGGAACTGCCATTTTCAGGGAGGTCTTTGGGATGGAGCTGAAATTCCAAGGCCAGGGAGCATTTGAGCTGGCAGAGGGGAAGGGGGCAACATTCTCCATTTACCCTAAAGGCTGTCCGGTTTGTTCCACATGGCCCAGGTACAGAGTCCATGAACTCAGAGGAATGGTACTAAGAACAAACACCCTAAGGCATCTTTCTTGAATGCCTTTGGCTGGGCAAACTCTAGTTGTACTCTGATCCCAAGCCAGCTCACCATTTCCCAGCCACCTCCGGCTGTGTGGCAGCCAGACTGTGAAGTCCCGTTCTCCCTCTGCACAATAGCCTGCCTGGAAAGGGACTTCCTTTGCTCTGTCACAAGAATCCATGTGAGCAACCCTCTTTCGAGTCTCTTCTCATTAGTGTGGGAGCTTTTCTGTCTTAATAAATTCCTGCTTTCTCACTCAAAAAAAAGAAAAAGAATCCATGTGGCCCTCTGGCCCCTCTGCATTCAGATCCATCTGCATTAAGAGAATGACCACGCCCTGCCTCCCCTCAGCAGTGAACATTGACCGGGCTCCAGAGAATCCCCTATCCTCTCCACCCCAGGCCCAAACCTTTTCTGATCTGCCTCAGGGCTCTGTATCCATTTGGGGTATTTGGCTCTGAAATGATGAAGCTGAACACGACCTTGAAGATCCTCTTCTGTGGTCTTCAGATGGAGATCTGCAGGGCTCTGGGGGCTCGTCAGGGTGTGATAATATGAACATGGGGCAGCTGATGGCATCTTAATTTTTACCTTTTTCCTTTTAGACTCCATGGATGTTAATATTTGTGAAAGAATGTATTTCTATTCCGTAAAAATGATTTCTATAAAATTTCAGAACCACATTCTTTTGATCAATGTCTTTATAGTACAGAAGGGAAAACTGAAGACCAGAGAAGAAAAGTAAGCACCCAAGGTTGCACAGCAAGTTAAAGGCGTGGTTAGAAGAGACTCCAGGTAGGCATGCTTTCCATCACACCGTGCAGTTCCTAGTCACCAGACCAGAAGAGAGCATTCGATGCATAATCTTCAAGAGATATGTTTTTTTCCACCAATTCCCCAAAATTAGAACATTAATGAGGAGAAATTTAACTTTTATGGGAATGAAAAGTGTTATAAAATCGACTTTTAAAAGTAAATTTGAATTACAGTAAGGCGCATACTTCTTTTTTTTTTTTTTGAGTTGGAGTCTCACTCTGTCGCCCAGACTGGAGTGCAGTGGCCGCTCCCAGCCACTGCAACCTCGACCCGCTGGGCTCCAGCGATCCTTCCGCCTCAGCCCTCCGAGTAGTGGGAATTACAGGCATGCGCTACCATGCCCGGCTGATTTTTTGATTTATTGTAGAGATGAGGTCTCGCTGCCCAGGCGGGTCTCGAACCCACGGGCTCAGGCAATCCACTCACCTCAGCCTCCCAAAGGCGCGGGATTACAGGCTGAGCCACCGAGCCCGGCTGGCGCATACTTCTTAAAGGAACTTCCCAGGGTCTCCATTTGGTAAGTTGGTTTGCCCAGCATTCCTCTCTCTTGAAGGTCCCAATGGCTATAAAATGTGTTTTGATAGAGGGGTCTCCTTCTGTTTCCAACCTTCTGAAACCCTACTCACTCTCACTTCTCACCAGCTTCCTGATTTTTTTTTTTTAAGCAATATCACTCTAGCTGAGGAAATACAAGTATTCTTAATTCCAAGAAAGCCTAGAACAGCCCTGTACAAAATATTACAAACTAATTAAGCACTACCCACCCCCAAGAGTCAATATTAGCCCAATCTACTTCTTGATTCAACCTCTCTCCCCCAACTCAAGATAAATCAACAAAGAGCACTTTGTCTACTTTTTAGAAGACATGTTAAAGAGAGTATACACCTACAGGAAGTTTAGGATGCGGTAACCTTCAATTTGCTAATTTAAGGGTTTGTGTCAGAAAAGGCTTCCTGAAATTAAGTAGGGTAACTTGCTGAGAATCACACAGCGAGGAGGAGGTAGAGCTTGAATTCAGATCCCAGTTTCAGATTCCCATGCTTCCAGGGCCTTCGCCCCAAGACATGTCATATTAACAACACAGTCTAACACTGGAGGAGGTCTTGCCATGTGCCAGACACTGCACAAAACTGCTGCCTTTGAAGAATTAACACTATTAAAATTAACACTCCTATTAAAATTAACACTCCAGGCCGGGCTCGGTGGCTCAGCCTGTAATCCCGTGCTTTGGGAGGCTGAGGTGAGTGGATTGCCTGAGCCCGCGGGTTCGAGACCCGCCTGGGCAACTTGGTGAGACCTCATCTCCACAATAAATCAAAATATTAGCCGGGGGTGGTAGCGCATGCCTGTAGTTCCAGCTACTTGGAAGGCTGAGGCGGTAGGATCGCCAGAGTCCAGCACTCCAGTCTGGGCGACAGTGAGAATCCAACTTAAAAAAAAAATTAACACTCCAGCAAGAAACAGGAGTGGCTTTTGAATGTTCCATCTTTTTCTGGCCTCCATTTGGCACGGGAAAAAAAGAATTGCTCATTTCTGGAACCTATCATTGAAAGGCATAAGACACACAGGCCCAGGTAACCAACTGAATGGTCATCTTTACAATCTAGCACTTTGCATTTGCAGGAAGGAGAGGTGATTCCCTTAACTCTTCAGATGTCTCCAGCATTGTCCTCTCCAATGATCTTGCCAGGTCACAGAAAGAAATGACAATGTCACTTTCATATCACCTGTCTGAATATCGGTGGACTGCATCCTAGATCTTACCACTCCCTTACGGCAGTCAGACATGCCAGATATTTCAGGAGAGTTCCAGATTTAGCATTTATACTATCATCTACATAAGTGCCTTGTCAAATCATGCAGTTGCCACAGAACACGCTCCCTCCCCCCGATCTGCCGAAACAGTTAACATGAGCCTCATGTCACCAAATCCCACAGTTTCAGTATGAGCTAGAGCCGGCCTCTGGAGTTGCTTTTATTTATGTCTATTTCAGCAGGGCTGGTTTTCAAGTTGCAGTCCCTGATCTCAGAGGCAGGCATAAACCCTTTCTCTATTTAGTAGGCTGGTTTTGGGAATCAAAGATCCCAAAGATTGAAGTGTCATCTGTGTTTTGTAGGCAAGTATCTACTTAACCACTACTTTGTTGCCTGAGGAGAGACTCATAACCCATGCATGTATTCCAAAAAAATTTGGTTTCCCAGTTGGCAATAAATATCATAAGTTTCCAAACTGGGCATGTCAGGGCGCTTGACATTATCACTCTGCAGATCTAAGAACAAGACAAAGGGCTGCTTTTTGCCAGAATAGAATGGGGAGAAGCTGAGGACACCCAAAGCTCTCACATCTAAAAATATTCCTCCACCACCACCCCCGTTTTGCTACCTTAATCACCAAAGATACCACCCACCATTAATGTCCAGCCCTTTCCCTGAGGTTAAAGCAACATCATGTTTCCATCACTGATGAGGGTTCACTGGGATTTAGGACCCAAGAAAGTCAGCCAGAGGGAAAAGGGTTTATACAGAGGCTGAGGCACAGTTAATGAAAAATACAGGAGTTAATCAGAAGAGGAGAAACAACTGTACCTTCAGTGTCTGTCTGGCTCTAATCCTACTAGAGAAATTGCTAGAACTCTGTTCCTTCTACAAAGTCCTTAGTCCTTTTTGGAGGCCCGAGAATATCTCAGGTATACTCATGAACAGATCTTCTTTAGCTCTTTGGTTTCTGTTCCATCAGCTGTTCTAGCTTCTGCTGTCCCCAAAGCCAGCCCTAGATACTTTGCCACTGTCACTGCCATCCTTGGTCTCCTAGCTTTGACAGAAATAACTCCTTCTACTTTATACTCAGCATTCATTTCCTGAGGACCCAATCAAGAGCCTCTCAGCACTGAGTCTGAGGACAAGTGACGCATCTATGCCGTACTGGGCATCACCCACCCTCTTAAGACTGCTCCACGTTCTCTGAAACAAAACCATGCACCTCTACTCTTCATTTAAGGTGAATTCTAGCCCAGAATTTTTCTCTGTTCCCCATATAACCCACTGACGGTCCTTCCAGTCCTTCCGTATTGAATAATGTTTCCATTATCTCATTTCATCACCACAGCAACAACACATGATAGATTATCTCTGTGTAAGCTATCCCTTTTGTCCTTGCTGTTTCTTTAAAACACTCCAGCCTGGAGCTAAAATTAGACCAGATTAACAAGATTAAACTGCATTTCTCTGATTCTAGCCACTCTCTCCTTTTTCAAGGTCTCAGATATTTACCAGGTACGGTGGCTCACACCTGTAATCCCAACATTTTGGGAGGCCAAGGTGGGAGGATAGCTCAAGCACAGAGTTCAAGACCAGCAAAATGAGAGCTTGTCTCTGCAAAAAAAATAAAATAAAGTAAAATAAAAAGAAAGCAAGAAAAATCAGCCTGGTGTACACCTGTATTCCCAGCTACCTGGGAGGCTGAGGAGAGGATTGTGATTGCTTGAGTCCAAGAGTTCAAGGCTGCAGTAAGCCAAGATCACACCACTGCACTTCAGCCTGGGCATCAGAGTGAGATCTTGCCCCCAAAAAGAAAAAAAATAAAAGATCTCAGGGGTTCCTGAGAGTTTTCTATCCTGGGCTCACAAGCAAGCTTCACCCTCTGCCAATTACCAGATTTCTACTGCTTTTAACCTCAAGTTAGAGGGCCAGCTTTAAAGTATTAGAGAGGAGTACTAGCTCTTCACTTCTACTTCTAATGCCATACTTCACTACTGCTTCCTGCATCTTCCCAAGCTATTAGTGTCCACAATGGCCAGCAAAGTTGCCAACATGGTACAACATCGGCCATCAAGAAACTGACCAAAGTAGCCAAGATTCTTAGTGTTGCAAGTGACGGACACTCAAGTCAAGATGCAAGATAAATAAACATGGGAGGGAATTTATTTGATCACACCATTGAAGAAAATTCAAGGTAGTGCAGTATTTGGGAATCTCAGTCTACCTCCTTCCCTCTCCCCTCTGCTAAACTTTGTGCAGATAACTCCCAAACAAACCCCCCCCCTTAGATGGGTTAAATTGGTCACCGTGATGGTCAGCTCCCAGTTTTCAGACATGCATAGCCAGAAGAGGGAGCATATAGCCTTTCCCTTGAAAGCTCTGGAGTACAAGTCCTAGCAAGTTCTCTGAGTGCCTCGGTTTGCTTAACATACTCAACATGTATCACATATATTCGGTTATATCTAAAAAATAATATATATGCATAGAGTCCATAAAGCTTTACAATTTTTGTAAGTTGGTCATCATGCAGAAAAGTTTCTCCCATTAAGCAAGATGGCCTTAAATGGCTTTCTTCTCTAAAAACCTATGGGTTTTGTTTTGTTTTGTTTGTTTTATAAATTTTTTGTTTTAAAGATGTGGAGTAAAATTCAGGGTTAGGTATACGAATGTTCATTATGCAAGTACCCTTGTTGATAAGGTGTGCACCCCCCACAGGTTCCCACTACTGCCAATCCCTTTCTTATAGTATTATAGTAATTGTTCAAGGTTCGTTTATGAGTGAGAACATGTGATACTCAGTTCTTTGTTTCTGTGATAGATCACTCTGTATTGTAGACTCTAAGTTCATCCAAGTTGCTGTGAAGTTCAAAATTTTGTCCCGGTTGCCTAATATTCCATCATGTATATGTATCATATTTTTTTATCCAGTCCTCTTTCAATGGGCAGCACGGTTGGTTCCCTGTTTTTGCTATTGTAAATAATGCTGCAATAAACATGCTTGTGCAGGTATCCTTTTCATAGAGTAATCTGAGTTCCTCCAGGTATATTCCCAGCAGGAGGACTGTAGGGTCATATGGGAGGTCGACTTTTAGATCTTTTAGGAATTCTCACACTGATTTCCACAGAGGGTGTACTAGTTTACACTCCCACCAACAGTGTAGAATTGTTCCCTTCTCGCCACATCCTCTCCAGTGTCTGTTGTTTTTTGAGTTATTGATGATGGCCATCCTGACTGGCGTTAGGTGGTATCTCAGTGTGGTTTTAATTTGCATTTCTTTGATGACTAGTGAGCTGAGCATTTTTTCATGTATCTGTTGGCTGCTTATATGTCTCCTTTTGAGAAGTATCTATTCATATCTTTTGCCCGCTTTGTAATGGGGCTGTTTGTGTTTCTTCTTTTCAGCACGTTTGAGTTCCTTGTAGATCCTAGATGTTGGGCCTTTGTGTGCTGTCTCCCCACTCTCTTGATGGTTTCTTTGGCTTTGCAGAAACTTATCTGTTTGATGAGGTTCCACTTGTCTATCTTATCTCTTATGGCATGGACACTTGGGGTTTTGATCAGGAATTGGTTTCCAGTTCCAATTTCCACAAGGATGTCTCCTGCATTTTCTAAGGTGCTTCTAGTGTGAGGTTTTGCATTTAGCTTTTTGATCCATTTAGAGTTGATTTTTGTGTATGGGGATAGATAGGGGGCCTGTTTCAATCTTCTGCATGTGGTCAGTCAGTTTTCCCAGCATCATTTACTGAACAGGTTCTCCTCTTCCCAATGGTTGGTGGTGGAAGCTTTGGCAAAGATGAGTTGGTTGAGAAATTGAGGTTTTGCTTCTGAAATCTCTATCTTGTTCCATTGGTCTATATGCCTGTTCTTGTACAAATACCAACCTGTTTTGATTATTGTAGCTTTATAATAAAGTTTAAAGTCTGGGAGCATGATACCTCTCACTTTGGTTTTTTGTTTTGTTTTGTTTTTTGCTGAAGATTGTTTTGGCTATTTGTGGTCATTTATGTTTCCATATGAATTCTTGTATTGTTTCCAGGTATGAGAAGAATGCTGCTGGTAATTTAATGGGTGTTGCACAAAACCTATGGTTTTATGATTCTTTGCATTGGAAAAGGGGTGTCAATTTCCTGTCTCAGTTTTCTACAGCTGTGGGAAAACCAGTCTGATTATGAAACTATAGATGAACACCTCAATCTATCCGATGGCAGTGTTAGCCAAATTCAGAGCATGGAGCCTACACTTCATATTCATGAGGATAGCTGAAATTAAAAAGACAGATAATAACAAGTGTTGGAGAGGATTGCAACCTCAGACAGTGCTGTCAGCAATGTAAAATGGTGTGGCCACTTTGGAAAACAGGCTGGCAATTCTTCAAAATGTTCACCATAGAGTTATCATATCACCCTGCAATTTTACTCCTAAGTATATGCCTAAGAAATGAAAACAAATGCCCGCCCAAAAACTTAAACACGAATGCTCAGAATGGTAATATGTACAATAGCTAACAAGGGGAAACAACTCAAATGTTCATCAGTTGACAAATGGATAAAATGTGGTAATTCATATATACTCTAATACAATGAGGCCATAAAAAGGAATGAAGACATGATACATGTTGCAACATGGATGAACCTTGAATACATTATGCTAAGAGAGAGAAAGAGTCAGAAAAGACCATGTATTGTATGAGTTCATTTATAGGGATTGTTCAGAATAGGCAAATCTATAGAAACAGAGAGTAGATAGATGGTTGCCAGGGTTTGAAGGAGGAGAGTAAATGGAGAGTGACTGATAGAGACAGGGAGTTTCTTTGGAGAATTGATGAATAAGTTCTAACATTGACTGTGCTGAGGTTGTACAGGTCTGTGGGCATACTAAAAAAACCACTCAACTTTACACTTTCAATGAGTGAGTTTTATAGTATATGGATCATAGCTCAAGACAGCAGTTTATTAAAAACAAGTACAGTACCCGAGCTCAGGTTCGCAAACAATTACTATTGCTCATTCTCTACTCAGAAGCCATGTGTTATCTTTCCTGCACAGCATCCATTCCTCACCCTGATAACAAAACTGCTGTGGTATTGTTTGGGAAGAATGACCGCGCACCATTTCCCAATTCATGTGTTTCCTGTGAAGCTGCTTCTATCACCTCTACCTCTCCAGGCTTTAGGGAGGGCACACCATGTACCCCTCCCTGGGTGACAGTGATTGATTCAGAGATAAGCACAGGACACTCTTGATGGTAGCCAATGGCTGAAAGATAGGCACATATTTCAAATTAGGCCCATCAGAGCTAATAAGACTCAACTCCTACACTTTGATTTGAGCCCTTTGGGGCCCAGCCTGCCTTTTCTCCAAGGACTGTGAATCTGAAAGGATAGCGTGCTGGGACCAGGTAGCAGCTCCCTGCAAACATGAAGGAAGAGGCAGCCAGGGAAGGAAGGCAATACAGAATTAGCTAGAGCAGAGACAGAGAAGCAGAGTTCTGGCTGCATTTCATTTGAGCCCTGATTCTTGCATGCCAGATTTTTCCTTTGCACTACCCCATTGTAGAAACTATTAAGTTCCCATTTCTGCAAAAACCAAACTGGGCTGGGTTTTCTAACTCTTGTAACCAAAAAAATTCTAAGTTTAAGAAATAGGGAATGACTTTCCTGAGAACTGCCTTAAGAAATGTGAAGATACATGTCTTATTGAAAGAGTGATCAGCTGACTAGGAATGTCTGTCTTTGGTGTAAGTCCAGGGTTGAGACAGATGATATTGGCACCTAGACCACATAAGAAAATAAAGCTTAATCTGTGTGGCAGTAGCTGTCCAGTCTTTAGTGCCACCAGTTATTGGTAATTGACCATACCCTAATCTCCATTCCCACAGAGAAAATTGATTTAGAAACATTGCCCAACAAGATATACCTGGCCATTTTTTCCCCAGGATGTCAGAGAAACCGGGGCTGTGAGATTCTATCTGATTTTCAAAGTATCAGGTCTTGTGAACACTAATGTGCTGATCAGCTTTCAAAGAACCAACCAAGCTGCAAGCCAAAAAAAAGGAGTCTTACATGGGATTCTATGAATCAGTTATCTTTCTGATTAGTATTTAGTTGCACGTTAAGAATTAATTCCCTCAATACAAGGGTGAGCACTGGTGATACATAGAAATATATTCACCCTATGAGATTTGTATTAAGCTAAATACCTGAGGCATTCATGATATTGTGAAACCCAAATCCCCAAAAAGAACAATTGAGGTATTATATGCAGCTAAGAAGATAAAGCACCTCAAAGGCCTTCTTTGGTATAAAGGCCTTGGGTCTATTCACCTTTGGGTTTGGAGTTTGACTTACCTTTGGGATTTAAAGGATTTAAGCCAAATTTGTCTAAATACAGAACCCACAGCCTCTTCACCACTGTTCTCTTGTTGCCTAAAACAGTTTCTAAATCAAACTAGGTAGCCACAAAAAAAAAATTAGTTTTGTTTTTTCTTTCCCTCCAGAAGAAACCCAAAAGATCTAGTCCCTGGTACTCAGACCAACCCTAGACTATCAGCCATTAGAAAACCAAATTCAAACAATAAAAAGAATTAATTAGCTCATATACCTGAATGGCCTGGGGATGGTAGAAGCTTCCAGCAAAGCTTAATTCAGCACTTATATTTTGAGATCAAGACTTGATTTTTATTTCCTCTTGTCCTTTTGTAATGTTTATTGCTAGTCCATTTTCTTTCAAATAGTCTCTCCCCTCATGGTGTCAAGTAGCCTGGAAACAACTCTCAGAGCTACAGGATTCTTCATTCATATCCAGCAGAAATAGAGGCTGCATTTCAGCATTTTAAGCAAGAGTCCTAAGGTTCCCTTTGATTAGATTGGCTTAGATCATGTGCTCATATCCTAACTAATCGTGACGGTGATAGGGAGTACTGCATGCTAATTGGCCCAAGCTGAAGTCCAACCTTGAAACTTGGGAGAACGTGAGTCTATCCCAGATAGCCTCTGGGGAACTTGGCATACAGACGACAAAGGAAGTGGACATGGTGGCAGGCCTCATTTCATATATGAAGCAACAGAAAACCAGAGAGTTTCCATCGCTCGCTCAGAATTACACAGTGAGTTCAGTGGGAGGAAGAGAAACTAGACCCCCAAGCCATGATCTCAAGGAGCCTTGTTCTCTCCTCTCTATCCTACTACACTTGCTCCGAATCAAAACTATACAAACACCATCCTGTCTCCTTCCATCTCTAAAGTTTTAGGGGGAAAGATAGAAAAACTCTACAGGTGTGGGGCAGAAAGTAAATTACTTACAGGTGCCCTCCATTCCTCACGAGCAACCTCAATAACAAGCAACCAAAAAAGAAAAGTCCCAGGAATCCAATCCGTAGACCAGCTCAGTCATCCCAGCCACACAGAGCAATACAAAATGAAGGGCAGAGTGAACAGAGGAGAAAGTCCCCACTTGGGCCCTCAGGCCAACTCCACATTCCAGGAAAAAACCTGGGGGCCCCAATTGCCTATCCTTTGCTCCCAATCCTCCAGCGAAGCTATTTGCATTTCATTGTGGTCCTGGATGATTTACGGAGCCCAGTGAAAGCCCTTGGATGTGGTTAGGACATTCATGCTCCAGTGATACATAATGTGACCAACGTGTATGGCCTAGAGTCACTGCATTATCAGAGCACTCCTTGGAAACTCGCAAAGAGCGGGGCTTTTTCTCTTCTTGCTTCTGCTTGCTTTAGTATGTATTTATTTATTTATTTTCCATCCTCTTGATGAATTGGTTTCATAGCCCCTTCCAAGCATGCACCACCATCCTAAGGACTGACACCCATCCCGTCTTTGGAACCACATCTTTTCAATAATGCAGTCCCAACAGAGCTTTGATCAGTGGTCAGAGTTGGAAGAAAAGAAGGGAGGGACACCAGACCCTCCTTCCCCATCTTTTTCTCCCCACCAACCTTTCCAGACACATATTTTTTCCCCCAAAGAAATTTCCTGGATGACTTCAAAGGCAGCGCTATAATATCCAAAAGATAATGTGGATGGAGAGTGGGGGTGGAAGGGAGAAAGTCGGAAGAGAAGGGTCTCTGAACAAGGAGGGAAGTGGGACAGACGGGCGCAGAGCCCACTGTCTGAACATAACTTGTCACTGGAAGGAAGGTCCTGGCTGGGAGACTGGAGTCTTTGTATGTGAGGAGGCGTGACAGTAACGACGCAGCAGTCTGGGCTTATCTCTGCTGGCAGAGAAGTCAGGTCTGGACAGATCTGAAAGGAATGACTACTGGTTATTTCTAGAACAGCTTCTTAGATTCGCCTCCATGTCTGCCATGGGGGTTAAGAGCTTGGGCTTGGGAGTCTGGGTTCAAATTCCAGCTCTGTCACATTTTAAGTGTATTCCGTTGAACAAATCTTTCCACCTTTCGAAGCTTGCCCTACCTGTCCCATCTGTGAGAGAAGAGAACTGTCTTCCCTCTTCTGCTATAGTCTCAGCAAACTAGCAGTATTGAAATGGGCAAACTGAGCACACTACTTCCTGAAGCAAAGATGAGGCCACTGTCAGGACTGGGCACTTCACTTTCCCCTTTGCAGACATGGAAAGAGGTGGGGAAAGGACTTGGCCTGGTTCAACGGCCCAAAATCTTAAGTCTTCCAAGTCACAAGTTGTCAAGTCGGTAGAGGGGCAGGAAGTAGGAGGAAGCAATTTGCCAAAGGGAAAGAACTATGGTAAGGTACGCTCACAGTTGGGTGAGGACAGAGGCAGCCCAGAGGTCAGAGCAGTGCCTTTTAAAAGCCACAATTGGATTTCCACCAACCCTTCTCCATCACTGTGAGCCAGGTGAAGAGAATGAGCTGAACTAGTAGACTCGGGATTTCCAGCATATCCACTCAGCAATAGCGGGGAAGCAGAGGACCCGTCCCTCAGTTACAAAGATGGAACTGAGACACCAGAGGAAATAGAGGGACCCCTTATAGAGAACGCACGCCAAGGTCTGATTTCCTGGTTATCTTTTGCCAAATAGAGATATAGACACTTGTACGGGTCAGAAATAAGGTGACAAACATTCCGGATATAGGATCCCAGTTGTGTTTTTTTTTTTTTTTTTTTACAGTTGTGAGGATACAAAAAGATAATGTGTATGCAGGGCACTTTGAACAATGCAAGACACAGAGTATACTCAAGAAATGGTAACTGAGATCAGCATTTCAAATGCTTTCTATGGGTCATTGCCTTGCTAGAGTCTGGTGCGGCCATGTGCTCTTTGGGCCATGGCTGTCACCATGCTTCCTGGCTTTGGCTTCCCTCTCCTACCTTGGGGAGGTGAATCTCCTTTCTTCTTTCTCTTTCTCGCTCTAATTTACTTTTAAATAAACTTTTCTTTCTTAAAAAAAAAAAAAAGCTTTCTACTTGCTTCATTTAAATGACAAGTTCCTGCAGAACTTTCTCTTTTCAAGGTGGAAATATTAGAACACAACTCAGATTTCAAATACTTCCCTCCCTCATTTTGCTTGGTGGCTTTGTGGGCACTGAGGCTGGTAGTGTTTTCTTTTCCACTGTCCTATCATTATAGAACTTGGCTTTGTGACATCATAAAAGCCCTTTGTGCCAGGACAACCAATTAGGCATCGATGGATGGAGGAACCTGGCACTCAAGAGCTCATTTTTTCCATTTGTCTTTCAAGGGCAGTGATGGTTGCTTTCCAGAGCCACAATGGTTTTGTCTGTTTAGACGCTTCAACAGAATGATTTGCAGACATGTCTTTAGGGGTACCTTGGCCACTTTGTGGGCTCATTATTGCCTAAAACACATGTGGATTTCTTCTTGCCATTTATGGCATACCTGGACACTTTGTGTCCTTCTTCTAAGCCATCATCCTGTGGTTACGCCACATTTGCCAACTGGTTTTCATATTAGCCCAAGAAAAACATCATTAGGAAGGGCAAGTCTGTGGCCAAATCCATTGCTTAATGGTCTGCAAAGCCAAACAGAAATAAATCGGAGGTATATGAGCCGAAGGCCTCTCTGCCTGCAGGGAAAGGGAAACTTGACTATTTAAACATGAAAAAAGGTAGGGCTGCCAGTGCTGCATTGCAGAAAGTTTCCTCTAAACAAAGGCACTTGTAGTCGGGCTCGGTGGCTCAGCCTGTCATCCCTTGCCTTTGGAAGGCTGAGATGAGTGGATTGCCTGAGCCCGCAGGTTCGAGACCCACCTGGGCAACTTGGCGAGACCTCATCTCTACAGTAAATCAAAAAAAATAGCTGGGTGTGGTAGCGCGCACCTGTAGTTCCAGTTATTTGGAAGGCTGAGGCGGAAGGATCGCCGGAGCCCAGCAGGTCGAGGCTGCGGTGGCCGGGAGGGGCCACTGCACTCCAGTCTGGGTGACAGAGTGAGACTCCAACTCAAAAAAAAAAGATTTAAAAAATAAAAAATAAAGACACTTGTAGAAATGTACCATTTCTCCTCAAGTCTTCTTACAAAGATGCTCTAGAAAGGAAGACCATTTTCTGTACAAGGTAAAGCAGTCATGTCCTTGATTTTCAATAAAATTCACATTCCCCGCAATACTGGCTCTTTTTCTTGTTACCAGGGCTGCAAAATTATGGAGAAGTTGGTTCAGTGCCATCTCCCTTAGGGTTGCTCTTTCTTCCCGTCCTTCCATTTCATTTCTACCTTCATCAGTGTTCACCTGTTTTCCCATCACCTTCCCACTACTGCCTCGACTGATTCACCCCTATTTGCACTGCCTCCCTCTTGCCTTGCTGTGGCTTGAATGTGTGTGTTCCTCCAAAATTCATATGCTGGGAACTTAATTTCCTATGCAAAAATATTAAGAAGTGGGATCTTTAAGAAATGATGAGGTCATGAGAGCTCGCCCTTATGGATAGGATTAGTGCTCCTAGAAAAGGATTAGAGGTAACCATCTCGGCTCTTTTTGCCTTTCCATTCCTTCTGCCATGTGAGGACACAGTATTCATCCTCTCTGGATAATGCAGCCACAAGGCACCATCTTGGAAGCAGAGATCAGGCCCTCACCTACTGGCACCTTGATCTTGGGCTTTCCAGCTTCCAGAACTGTGAGAAATAAATGTCTGTTCTTTACAAATTGCCCAGTCTTGGGTATTTTGCTATAGCAACAGGAGTAGACTGAGATAGATATCAATTTCTACCCCAAACTCCACCACCTCACTCATTCCTACCTCCACCACTCTGCACGCCTACCATACAATCCTAGGGATACACAGGCAGCAAAACCAAGTTTGCCCTAAAGGGCAAAGCTCAGGCTGACAACACACATTTCAACAACATAAGACAGAGGACCACAAATTCTGAGGAAAGAAACAGTGACCCAGGAATTTTATAAGCAAGGAAATTGTCCTTCAAATTCAAAGACAACAGCTAAAATACACACACACACACACACACACACACACACACACTCACACACAAGTTCAGAGAATATAGCATTAATTTACCCTTTGAAAGAAATTAAAAAGACTTGTCTATCAAATCCAGCCAATCAAAAGATGAAATAAAATGAAGAATTCAGAAAAACAGATTTTGTGATATTTTAAAAGAATAGGTGGTGAACATTATCAATATATCAGAATATAAAATTAAAGCATTTCCACAATAATTGTCATTCAAAGGTAAGATGTAAGAAATACTCATATAACTAACAAAAATTGTGAAATAGAGTACAGGCAAAGTAAAAAAATTTAATTTCCAAGAGTACCATATTAGAAAATGTATAATAGGTCAAAATTTGAAACTTATGTTTCAAAAGATACAGCAACCCCACCCTGTTGATTTTTTTTAATCTTTATGTTTCTACTTTCAGTAGGCTCTTTCAGGAAATTCTCATTCGTTGTACATAAATATTTATGTGAGGGTTTAGCAATTCCCTCAGTTTTCTGTACTCTATGAAATACTAGATTATTTAATTTAATACTTTTTGTTTGTAAATGTATGCATGGAATATTCCTACTTGTTCTATCTATTCTTTTATGTGCATATGAAGGGAGAGAGGATGAAATTGCTATTGTAAGTATTGACGGTGGTTATTTCCATGTGGTGAGATGGGAAATCACCTTCAGTATTTTTCTTTACACTTTTCTGTGTTGTATGACTTGTCTTAATCATCATCAGGTATCATTTTACAAGAAGAATATTACTAAAGAAAATTAATATGCTCAGTTTGAACAAAGAAGAGTGACTGGTACCTTCTCTCAGGCTCCTTGGACTCCTCTCTGACATGCCAGAGGGGGCCTTAGGCAGTGACCACGATTGTCAGGGTGAAGGATGTTCTGTCTGAAGGCTGTCTTCTGAACTATTTCTGTCTGCATCAGAGATGGGTTTCCTAGCAACCTAACTCATCAATTCCTGCTTGTAGGCACCAACAGGGACCCAGAAAAGTTAATGTCTAACGTTCTACATTGAAGGAAACTGACATGAGCATAAACATTCGTTCAGTGGTAGAGAAAGTGGAAGGATTGATGCTGTCATCCCCATCTTCCAAGTCAATGATTCTGAGAATGCCGCAAAAACAGGGACAAGTACTTTTCAACCCTTAGGATGAAATTCTTTGTTCTTGATTTATCCAAGAACTTTAAGAAAAATAAGGTGTCTAGAAGAAATCAACAAAAGTGAAAGAAAACTTGCTTCAACCAAAATTCAGTGACACTAGAGGTCTTTGGGCTTCACCATATTTTGGATGAGTAGAGGGTGTCCTCCTGTACCTCGCAGGTATCCACATGCTCTGAGCAATGAAGAAGGCAGAGATTCAGGGTGGCAAACAGAGTAGCCATAAAGAAGAATTTGTAAGCACCCCACCCACAGAACCCCAATGTACGGAAAACAACCATTTTTATGCATGCACTATGCACTTCACAGCCATTAAACCGCAGATAATCTTCACACCATCCTTATGAGGCTACTACTGTCTCCATTTACACACAAGGAAACTGAAGCTCAGACATTGTAAGCAACTTAGCTGAAGTCAAACAGAGTGGTGAGCTGCTCAATCTTGACAGCATTCCTAAAAGAGACAGGAGATCAAGTTCAACAAAACTGAGTTAGAGAGAAGCAGAATGGTAGCTGGGGTCCAATCAGACATGAGTCTAGCTTGGGCAAGTAAGGCCCAGAGACTGGCAATTTTGAAAGGTAACAGGGGTTGCCACAGCAGGCAAGGGTGTGGGTCCCAATCCCTATCCAAAGTCTCATTTATCCAGCCTGATAAGTCAGAAAGAGGTACCCCATTCCTCCGGGTAGCACTGTCGCCAGGGAATGTCAGAGATCTGCACCTGGATCTATGCCCTACGAGGCAGAGGCCAAGATGCTCATGGGAGAAGATGGCTCCTGTCTTATTCATCCTTGTATACCCTGTGCACCTATTAAAGAGCAGGGACTCGAGAACTATTTGCTGAAAGCACACCTGCACTTGGCACAGACTGTTTCTACTCTGACTCCACTCTGGGCTCTGCCCCTCAGTTGGCCTCATGACAAGGCCCAGAGTCTCATTCATATGCGCTCAGGGCATGAAAGAGGGCTGGAATGGGTACAGCAGGGCTCTTGATCCCATCTTGTCCTAAATAATTAAGGGAGCCAGGACCTGCCAACTGTTAGCTTTGAGTCCAACGGAAGACTCGGAGGCATCCCTTTCTGAACGGGGAAATACCTCTTCACTTGCTCCTGGGACCAGCATTCCCGAAGATGAGTGTGAGCTTTTACTGCAGGGCTCAAGGGAGATACATATCTATGCTCAGCAGAGCATTTCCACAGCTTAGATTCACACTCAGAATCTTGGAGATAAGCTGGCACAGTCATTTTCAAACTTCGTCTTGAGGTCCTTAACTAGTTACATTATTAGCAATAAAACCCTCCTGTAGGGAAACCCAGGATATGAATCAGATAAGAGATAAATGGCTGTGGTTGAAATAGGGGTACAGCGCATACCAGCTCAGCCTTCCCTTTGCCTGTCTTCCCAACTGTTCCTGAGGCAACTCTATGACACCTCAGGGACTCACTGAACATAGCATGGGGCCACTGGTCTAGCCTAGTTCCTCCATATTATAAGCAAAGAAAGAAGACCACAGAGAGGAAGGGACATACCCAGGATCACAGAGCACCAGGGCTGCTGCTTCTCTAACCACTGCCTCACATACAAATCTGGTCCAGGAAAGTTATCTTGGAAACGACTAGGCCCTGCTGCTGTTTTTCCAGCAGTGGCGAAGAGCATTCTTTGACCCACCCTCACTTCCCCTATGTCTTGGGAAATGTGTTTCTGTGGCATTCCAGGGAATGGTGGGAATTTGATTCGCATTATTCCCCAATATAAGCCTTGTGTTCATTCCCTAGGCCTGCCATCACAAATCACCACAAACTGGGTAGCTTAAAACAACATAAGTTTATTCTCTCAGAGCTCAGGAGACCAGATGACTGAGTCAAGGTGTCATTGTGTCAGTAAGGTTGGTTCCTTTTGGAGGTTCAGAGGGAGAAGCCATCCCATGCTTCTCTCCCAGCTCTTGATGGTCACTGGCAATCCTTGGTGCTCTTCGGCTTGAAGTCACATCGCTCTAATCTCTACCCACATCTTCACCCCGCCTTCTACTCTGTGTTTCTCCCTGTCCTCTTCTTATAAGGATACCAGTTATTGGAATTAGAGCCCATCTTTAGTCCAGGAAGACTTTGTCTTGAGGTCCTTAACTAGTTACATCTATAAACACCTTATTTCCAAATAAGGATATATACTGAGGTTCCAAGTGGGCATGAATCTTGTGAGGACACAATTCAACCCACTACAAACTGCAAGTGACTGACCAGGGGACTCCAGCCCAGGAACTCAGTTTCATGAGCTAGCACAGGGTTCCACCCCTCTAAGCTGAGGCAGTGCAATCCTTGCTAAAATAGCACTTGACAACACAGGTCCCTCAACTCCTCCATGTCCTGCCAGTGGTCTCAGCAGGTCGGGGATCCACACCTCCTGTGCTCACAATCCAAAGTGGAAATCCTGGGCTGGCCAGATGATACAGGAGATTTTCCTCCGGAGAGACTGGCCTAGTTGCTTCCCTCTTGCCCTGTGCTCCTCAATCAGCAATGAACTCAGGACAAAGCCTCCTCAGTTCTTCCTGATGTCAATTGAAAAGCCAACGGTGCCTATAAACCAAGAGACAGAGAGTGACATACCAAACTTAGGAAATGCTTAAGGTGCTTTCACATCTAGGTCTGGAAGCCAAAACTGATAGTGTCCTGGAGCACCTTCAAGTTATGTCCAATTCACGGCAAAGAAAATGGAAAGGCAACTTTTCTGCAGAGAAACCTGCAGGCCGTGTCGGTGGAGTGCAGTTCCTGGGTGATACAAGGGGAGTCTCAGAGGCTTCTACAAGCAAGACTTTGGCAAGAATTGTGAACTTGAAGGAGGACGCCCTAGTTGGTCGGTGACAAGGGTGAACACTCTGGAGAATTCCAAGAATGGTGGGAATTTGATTCACATTATTCTCCAATATAAGCCTAGTGTTCATTCCCTAGGCCTGCCATCACAAATCACCACAAACTGGGTAGCTTAAAACAACATAAGTTTATTCTCTCAGAGTTCAGGAGACCAGATGACTGAGTCAAGGTATCACTGTATCAGAAAGGTTGGTTCCATTTGGAGGCTCAGAGGAAGAAGTCACTCTGAACACTCTGAAATTGAGATGGTTCTTTGGGTTTCGTGTGCCTCTTCACTACATCTTGACTTTTTACACCCAAGACTACCTGTGTCCTGACACTTTCTTTGCCCCAGCAGTACCTGTTCTCCCTGTAAGCTAGCAGCTAGCACGGGCTTTGGAGACACAACCATTCTATTGAAATAAGAGCACAGGTTTTGGCAATCAGACAGACCTGAGTTTATGCCCAAGCCCTGCCACTTAAGAACAAAATGACCAAATTCAAGTTACACCAAGCTAATAATAGCAGTACCTCATGTGATTGTTATAAATTAAGTAGTAAACTCACACAAGGTACTTATCACAATGATGGTGAATAGCACGAACTAATGCATGTTGGCTATCTTTATATCATTATTATTACGATTATTATTCACTATGTCATAAGGAAGACAAACTTACACACTTTCCCCCTCAAAAAAAAAAAATACATTCTGAGTGATAGTTGAAAATGGGTTAATGCTATCCCATGTTTCCAATTATCCTTGTTCTACCTTTCCTGTGACCAAACAGACAATAATATCAGCTGCTAACATCTGAAGGTTTATTGCATGCCATGTACTGTTCTAAGTGCTTCACTTAAACCCACAACCCTAGAAGGCTGGTGCCATTATTAAAATCTCCACTTTAAAGAAAAGGAAGTCCCGGGCTCGGTGGCTCAGCCTGTAATCCCACGCTTTGGGAGGCTGAGGTGAGTGGATTGGCTGAGCCCGTGAGTTTGAGACCTGCCTGGGCAACTTGGTGAGACCTCATCTCTACAATCAATCAAAAATTAGCTGGCCATGGTAGTGCGCGCCTGTAGTTCCAGCTACTTGGAAGGCTGAGGCGGAAGGATCGCCGGAGCCCAGCAGGTCAAGGCTGCAGTGGCTGGGAACGGGCCACTGCATTCCAGTCTGGGCGACAGAGTGAGACTCCAACTCAAAAAAAAAAAGGAAAGAAAAGAAAGTGAGGCACAGTTATTTATGCATTGTCCAAGATCACAGATCTAATCACAGTAGATCTAGGATTAGAACCAAGGTAACCTGGCTCAAGAATCTGCAAGCTTAATCATCGACTATCCTACCCTCCTAATGGAGTTTGCTCAACACTGACCAGAATAACAGAAATTTTAAAATAACCATTTGATCCGACAGAATCATCCTGACTTGATGCTGACTGATCCCTTTAACTTAGGTTTTCAGAAGGAGTATGTGGCTTGCCTAAAGTCACAGAGCTGGTCTCTGACAGAGCCTTAAGCAGCCCGACTAAAGCCGGGTTTCCTTACAAATTCAAAAGAGAAGAGAACCCAGATTGCCCCAGGTTCTTCTCAAATACCCATGGCTCTGCATTTTAATTGACCATGGGGCTTAGATCCCAGGTCCAAGGTTAATCTGCAAGGTCAATCCCACCAGGGGAATCTGCAGTCCCAGAGCAAAGCCTAGCCTCAAGTGTATGGACTGAGGACCTGCCATTATTCCTGGGAGAGGGAATGGGAAATTGAAATTAGAGACTGAAGTTAGATCTCAGGATGCCAGGATCGAAATGAGATCTCAGGACACCAGGGTTGAAATTACTGAGCAAAAAATAATGAGGAGAAGACTGTTGGAGGGGGAGCAGGAGAGGGGGGAGAGGAAGAGAGAAAGGGAGAGGGAGAAGAAGAGAAGGGGAAGGAGGAAGAAGAGGATGAAGGGGAGGAGAGAGAACTGTTCCTAGTCCATGGGTATTACTTCACTGTAGTCAAGACACTCATCCTAGCCAAAGAGGAGATGAGGTGTGTGGATTCCGCTCGGGAGCTGGGAGAATGATGTTAAATAGTACACTGAGTGGTACACAAACCCTATCTGAACTTGGCCCAGGGGGACTATCTTAAAGTCCCTTTAGGAAAAGAGAATATTATATGAAGGAAGAGAGGCAGAACACTATATTGGAATGAAGCTGTCGAGCTATAGCCAGGCAAGTCTGGGACAGGCAGCCATCTTCATTTTGGTGACAGTTTCCTGTTTAACATCAGCAGAAGAGGCACAGTGACTGGGTGCCCAAAGCAATGGCTGCTCACAGTGGCGAAAGCTTTTAATTCCCAGCCAGAGAAACATGAACTCGCCCTACACAACCTCCAGGACTCTACCAAGGGTAGAGAAAAGAATTGAAGGACTTGGAACATCAATGATTTTTATAAAAGAGGCTCTAAATCCAGTACAGCTGAGAGTGTCCTTAGGTCCCTGGGAAGAGAAAACATAGAGAATATTATCTCTTGGAACCAATCTTGTCAACAATACCAAAAGACAGTTACCCTTATTACCCTCAACTTACAGGTGAGGAAACCAGGGCGGGCAGATTAACTAAAGAGAAATTTCTCTTTTTCTCTCCCTGGCTCCTGGCTCGTGCAAACAGCAGAGACTTCAGCCTTCTTGGTTGGTCTTCCACCTTTCACTTCTTCCTCTCAAGATGATCTGAAGAAGGGAAAAAAAACAAACTGTTTTTCTTCTATACTCACAATACTCTCAACCACTCTCTATTTCTGACAAGCTATGTGGGTTTTTCCTCACACCAAGTAATTTTCTGGGGACATCAACCAGGTGTCCTATAATTTAACTCAATTCTGACACTACCTATCTGGAGATAGCATCAGATCCCACAGGTAAGAGGCTCAGTCCTGTAAGACCGCTGCCCCAACTTCAGACACCAATTGCAAGTCTAAGTTGTGATCAGTGCTTCTGATCCATTAGCCATAAACCAGGGGTACCCACGATCCCCTCCTCATGTTTGATTATTTGCTAGAACAGTTCACAGAACTCAGGAAGAGGGTCAGTTGTTAGACCACCAGTTTCTTATAAAAGAATACAAATCAAGAACAGCCAAATGGAAGAGACGCCGAGGACAAGGTATGTGGAAACTGGGGGGAGCCTCCGTGTTCTCTGGGCACATGGCTCTCCAGGAACCTCTATGTGTTCAGCTCTCTGAAGCTCTTTGTGTCCTTCTTTTGAGTTTTTGTGGACACCTCATTACGTAGTCATGATTGATCAAATCATTGGTGATTAACTCAAATCATCCGCCCCTCTCCTTGTCTCAGGTTGGGAGGGGGGTTAGTGCTGAAAATTCCAACCCTCTAATCACATAAGTGGTTCCCTTGGCAACCAGTCCCCCATCCCAGGCTATTCCGCAGCCCTCTGCCACTAGTTATCTCATTCACACACAAGAAGTTTTCACTTTCAAAGTCTCCAAGGGTTTTATGGGCTGTATGTCAGGAAACAGGGATAAAATCCAAACACATACATACTTTTATTATAAATCCCAACATCACAGCAACTCATTAAAGAGACTAAAAAAAGCTCAGAGCACATGAACTTCATTCCCTTCCAGGATCTTGACATTTTCAGAGTAGCCTCACCCTCCCCAAACACACACACACGTTCTCTGCTCCTCCATCTGCCAAGTCAACTGCTACCGTAGAAAGTAACCTGTAATCCTTTACCTGCTTTGAACACCTGGGTAAGATTCACCCCACAGATGGATCCAGGTTTCTAGACTTGGGAAATCTGATTTTGCCTGCAGGCTTCATCAAGCTTTATTGGCGATCAAGATGATTAATTAATGCCTACCACTCAGTTGACTTCAACCCCACAGAGAGAAGAGGGTTTGAGAAGAAAGAAGGTTTGGGCACTTCAGAAACTCCAAGACTTCTCCCAACAAGAACTTGCCCAAAGTCAAACAGCTAGGAAGTGTGTTGGCTCAAGATCTGAATCCAGATTCTGAATTTTCAACTGTTACTTCACATTGTCAATAACGAGGAAACGGAAGCCAAGGAAGTGAGATAGTAGTCACATCAAAAAGGGCCTTGTGGAACATGAGGAAAGTTTGGATTTCATCACAAAAGCTGTAGGGAGCCACACAAGAGTCTCAAGCAAGGAGAGTGGACGCTACCATCTGCAACAGCCCTGTGCTAGACCCTCACAGTTAAGAATTTAGGTCGGAATTTTCTTCCAAAAGAAAAAGTATCTGAGAAAATAATATCGCTGCAGTCTTTGAAAGCTATTCATGGTATGTGAGGCTGGGGAATGGGAGGGTTGTTTGTTCTTAAAGAAGTCCATTGAAGTGGGTGGGTTGTTTTATATTGGTTTGGCTTCCTCATTCTTGAGAAGTCAGGCACATCAGCCTGGCTGCCAGGGAACATGTGTGGTCTACCTTTGCTTCTGCAAATGAGTCCTCCAGGCCAGACTTCACTCGTACCTGCTGGGCTCTGCCCTACTCAGCATAGGGTCCAGCCTGAGTGCATAATTTGATTATCATCCTTAACAACCTCCTCGACCATCCATGTCAACATTTACTGAGCACGTTGTACTTGCCACTAGATGTGGTCAATCTGAAATAATTTCATAACAAGACTATGAGGTAGATACTATTTAACTTCCATTTTACAGATGAAGAAATTGAGATGCAGAGAGTTTAAGTAATTTGGTCAGGAATAAACAAGCATGACTTAGCAGAGCAGGAATTTAAACCTAGGTGTATTTCGCCTTAGATTTCAAGCTTGTAACCACAGGTCTACACTTTGCCACATAACAAGTGTTCAAAGTTGATGTCAAGACTACCAGAGGCAATCTTTTGTGCAGTTGTTAGGAGTGCAATTGGAGATGAAGATCGCTTTGGGAGTAGTAAAGTGGCTTACTTGAGTTAAACACCCTGGTGCAGAGGCATGTGGAGAAAGATCTCATTACTACAAATGCTCATTATTACTAAGAGAATTACATAGTGCTATCTCAGAGATTTTTTTTTTAATGTTTTCAGTAAGCTTCAAATCTCAGCCCATTCAGAATAGTGTAGAGACAACAAGCTAGTAATGTGATATGCCAGATAAGCAAATGGGAATATTTGTCTTTTTATCTTTAAGCACAGTATGCACAACAGAAATGGGTGCGAATGGCTACCCAATGAAACTCAGCATTTATGAAGTGTGTACTGTGTGCTGGCGCAGGACTAGACACTGGACACAGAAATGAGTCAGACACAGCCATTGCCCAATGCGACTTACAGATTTCCATAAGGACAGGAAGTTTAGAACTAACTACAGCACAGCACCTTGTTCAAATGCAGAATATGCAATAAGAACAGGGTGTTCATTGGATCATGGAAGCCTGAGCAGTCATTTCTACTCAGAACTCAAGGAATGTTTCACAGGGACAAAAATATTAGGATATTGAAGGGTAAGAAGAGTCAGAATAAAGGCAAAGACATTCTGGAGAGAGGGGATGTTTTGAAGAGCAAAAGTATGGAGAGAGGAGGGAATATGTACAAGGTATTTATTGAGAGCTGTGAGAAATTTAGTAGTTCTGAGATGTAGAAGGCAGAGAAAAATTTTGCTAGGTAAACAGGAGGGACTCAGATCATGGAGCACCTGGAATGCCAAGATGATAAGCTTGGACTTGATCTTTGAGTTAGGCAGAACCACTGGAGAGCTTTTTTTTTGATTTGGAGTCTCACTCCTTCGCCCAGTCTGGAGTGCAGTGGCATGCTCCCGGTCACCACAACCTCGACCTGCTGGGCTCCGGCAATCCTTCTGCCTTAGCCTTCCAAGTAGCCAGAACTACAGGCATGCTCTATCACACCCAGCTAATTTTTTTTAATGTAGTGTAGAGACGAGGTCTCGCCAAGTTGCCCGGGCAGGTCTCGAACCTGCAGGCTCAGTCAATCCACTCACTTCAGCCTCCCAAAGTGCTGGGATTACAGGCTGAACCATGGAGCCTGGTTGATGAGAAAAACTGGTGTGCCTTTTTGGAAGATGTACTGGTGTCACTGGTGTCAGGGTGGAGGATGGATGGTTTGCGTGATGATGACAAGGGCCTAAATCCTAGCCACGGCAGGCAGCACGGAGAAGAGGGATGGTACTGGAAAGATGTGTCTGGGGTTGAATGGACAAAGTTTGGTGACTAATTGGACGTGGAGGTAAAGAGAGTGGGAGGAGCCAGAGAAGACCCCAGGCCTCTAATATCTGTGAGAGGGATGAATAGATAATGACGCCATCTAGGGAGGTACCCCAGGAAAAGAACTAAGGGTGGGGAGTGGAGAACGTAATGGGTTCTGTTTGGGATCTGTTGTGTGTGAAACATTGCAGAACAGACATGAAATTGGAAAGTAGCTGGAAATAGAAACCTGAATCTAAAGAAAGAGGTAGAAATGGGTGAATCATCAGCATTTGATGGTGGTTGAAGGTCTGGGAGAAAAAAATTTCTCAGAAAATATAGACATTTCTAGAGAGGAAGAGAGGACAGAACCCTCAAGAAGATTTGTGTTGATGGTCCTGTTGGGGAGAGAAGTGCAAGGGAAAGAGACTAAAAGAATAGCCAGTGAAGTCGTGGGAGCAGTAAGTGGCAGTGAGATGACGGGAGGGACAGAGGTGTTCCCAGGCTTGTGCCAAAGACCTCAGAGAGACTGGGAAATCATGGTCTGTGGGCCACTTAGAGATCTTGTTGAAAATGCAGGTTTGGATTCATTAGGTGTAGGGTAGGACCTAAGATTCTGCGTTTCTAACAGCTGCCATGCAATGATGCCCCGGATGCTGGTCCATGGACCTCACTTTGAACTAGCAAGGGGTTGATGGAGTAAGACGAAGATGAAAAGCATAGGATCTAGCAATTGGGAGGTCACTGGAGACCTTTGAGGGGTTGAAATAAAGCTGAAGTCAAATAATAGATTTTGGTGAAGAGTAATGGGGACACAAAGGGAAAGTCAAAGCAAAGCTAGAAGACCTTCCAGAGATTCAGCAGAGAGGAGAGGCAGTGGCTGGATGGAGAGGCAAAGTCAGGGGACGATTTTAGGGGAATGGAGAAAATGTGAGCCTGTTTATAGAGAGGTGGGGGAGGCAGAAGGGAGGGAAAAATGGTACAAAGTGTTTGGTCCTTACCCTCTCACCTCCTTCTAAAATACTCTGAGACAAAGGGAAGAAAGGGAAGGCTGGGCCAATAGCAGGTTGATTTTTGAGGAATAAGATAATGCATTTCTTAACTAATGACCTTCATTTTCTCACAGGAGTGAGAACTAAACTTATCTGCTGAAAACACAGCAGTAAATCAGTTTTAAAGGGTAGGAGAGAATAGCAATGATTTGGATAACCCCTGTAGAGAATGTAGGGATAAGATATGCTGCTGACAAGAAAACACAAGATAAAATGAGAAGAAAAATGATGTATGAGGGAAGAAAAGACAATTCATAATCATCCTATTTCTATATAACCCATCACACACGTAATTTTCTATTTACCATGCAAAAGTCGACTGTAGAACCACAGAATCCAGAGAATTTTAGAGTTGGAAGGCATCTTTTATCCTGGAAGCAGAATTTCTAAGCTCATACAGTGAGCGCTACGTAGGAAATGCACCAAAGAAAGTGGCCTCTGGAGAGATCTTTTGCAAACCGAACTCCCAGCTCTGGGCTTAGACCTCCTGGGCCCCGTAGACGAGCATGTCCCTACACCTCCTCGTTTCCTCAAACTTAATTCAGATGCCAGCCCATTCTGCTATTTTATAATCAGCAAAAGCATTGTTTACAATCTTCCCTTTTGAGTAGAGTGCCTATGAGATGAAATTTTGTGACATTTTCTTCTCTATCTGGATTAAGAGAGAAAGCCACTTTCGAAGGGACTTTTATTTGGGGTTCTGAGAATATATGACTCGAGTGGCCTCCTTTTGATCCAAAGGCTTTCTCCATGACCCTGGGGAAAAGATAGAATTGTTGATTTTCATAGTTTTCTAGAGACAAGGTGTAGTCCAGGCTGGAGTGCAGCGGCATGATCACAGTTCACTGCAGCCTCAACTACCTGGACTCAAGCAATCCTTCCACTCAGCCTCCCAAGTGACTGGGGCTACAGGCATGAGACACTACTTCTGGTTGATTTTTCTTATTTCTTCATGGAGACAGGGTCTCACTATGTTGCACATGCTGGTCTCAAAATCCTGGCCTCAAGCAACTCTCCTGCCTCTACCTCCCAAAGTACTGGGATTACAGGTGTGAGCCAACATGCTTGGCATCCAACTTCTTTTCACAAAATTTAGTCCAGAATATACTAGAGTGACCCCTACCAAGAAATGTTGAAAAGGAAAAGTCAGTAAGAACCCCCAAGGTCTCAAAATGTATCCAGAATTGAACCACTTCCTACCCTTTCCACCATGACCACCCCGGTCTGACCAGCATCTCTCCCCTTAATTATTGCAATTGCCTTTTAAGATCACCCATTCAAACCCCTGGACCCCAACACTCTATTCTCAAGACAGCAGCAAGAATGATGCTTTTACAATTGTAAAACTCAAGTCAGTTCCAGTCACTCCCCTGCTCATGACTCTTTGATTTCCTCCCTTCCCTCTTAGAATCCTTACAACAGTCTACAAGTTTTCAAAGGAGTCAAATGCCACCAATTGTCTTATTCCATCTCCTTCGAATTTCCTTGTATCCATACTCTGAATTCTCCAGAAAAGCAAAACAAATAGGGGAGAGAGAGAGAGAGAGAGAGAGAGATTCAGATTTATTATAAGAAATTGGCTCACATAAATATGCAGGCTCAGAAGTCCCACAATCAGCAATCGGCAACATGGAGAATTAAGGGAGCCACTGACATCAATTCAGAGCAAATCCTAAGGCCTGAGAACCAAGAGAACTGATGTTACTAACTCCAGTCTGAGTCTGAGTCTAATCCAAAAACTAGAGATGACCAACATCCCAGCTCAAAGACCGTCAGGCAGAGAGAGTGAACTCTCCCTTAATTCTTTTTGTTCTATTCAAGTGTCCAGTGGGTTAAGACCCATCCACATCAGGGAATGCAATTTGCTTTCCTCAGTCTACCAGTTCAAATGCTAATCTCATGAAGAAACACTCTCACAGACACACCCAGTATAATATTTAACCAAATATATGGATACCACATACCCCAATCAAATTGACACATAAAATTAACTATCACAAATCCACCCTTGTCAACTTGACACCCTTATAGACTTAATCTCCTAATAAAAACAATAACAAGGTCACAATTCTGACTAACATGATACAACTAAAACTGTACACCCCCCAATTTTTTTGTATTTAACTTTAAAAATTAAGTACTATTGTTGGCTCCAATGTATCATTTCAGTTTATTTTCCTTTACTCGTCCTTTTCCTCCTCCGCCCAACTCTGTACACTCCACCCTCTCTGCATCACTCTTGCCTAAACACCTCATGAACTTGTATGCCTCTACACCTTTGCTCATACTCATCCCCTTATTGAAATGTCTTCTTTGTTCACCACCTCCCCTGATCACTCAATGAAAAACTCCTATGCAACATTCAAATCAGGGTTCAAATATCAACTCATCAATGTGGGCTTTCACTATAGAGCTGCTTCTTCATGAGCTTAGAAGCCAAGAAAACTAGATTCAAGTCTGGTTCCCACCAGACTTACCTTCATGATCTAGGACAAGTCACTTAATCTCTCTGTGCCTCAGTTTCCTCATCTGTAAAATGGAAATGTATATTATCTCATAGGACTGCTGGGATGATTAAGTGAAAGAAAGTCATGAGGAGTGCTTGGTAGAGCACCAGACACAGTAGCAGCATACAAACATATTGATGAGAGTGATGACGACAGAAATGCCAATGGTGACCATCATAAGGATAAGAATGCCTCTATTCACGTCAGCTGTCTGCTTAAATTGGATTATATTTTACAGAGATACCCTCTCTGGTTGGGCCTGACTCTGCCCCAACTACGGATCAGGACTGTGGGGGCAAGGAAAGTTTGACTCCCGTGCTCATACGTGCCCTCATGACTGCCAGGGCTCTTCAGGTTTTTAGTTCAGGAGATGTAAAAAGTAAGAAGGACAAAGGTGTGAGGGCAGTGAGCAGACCTGCCAGGGCTTGCAGCCATGGTAGAGTAGGGTGCAACTTCAGCAGGCAAATAGCAGGATCAGACTTGCCTTGTAGGAAGAAGACTCTTGTTGTGTGATGGAAGGATTGGACAGGGCAAGCGTGAAAGTGAAGAAATGGGAATACAAGTCAGAGTTCGTGTCAGTCACCCTGGTGAAGGAGGGGGGGTCTTGGTCTGAAGGATCTGCAGTGAAGATAAGAAGAGGGAGGAGAATGTTTAAATGCATTTTAGAGATAGACTTGACAGCATTTGAAAAGGGTTGAACACTAACTGTTTAACACGTAGGAGAAAATAATGGAAAGAGGAAGCTATCTGAAATGAAAACCAGGCTTAAGCTAGGAGTACAGGACAGTGCATGTTGCCAAGATGGTAGCGTCTCGGGGTTAGGGAAGAATGTGCAGGGGAAAGATGAAGAGCTTGAACATGTTAGGTTTGGGAGGCCTGGAAAACAGTCAAGTGGGGATGCCCGGCACATGGGTATGAGTCTGGGGCCTAGAATCACCAAGTCCTGTTCTTTTATCTTGAGGGCATGTCTTTCCCATCCCTTTTTCTTACCCACTGCCATCACCCTAATTTTGGGTCTCAGTAACTTAAACTACAAAAACAGACGCATAATGGAGAACTCTCCGTCTCTCTGAGCCTTGGTTTTGACGCTGGAAAGTGGAGATAATAATAGTACATACTCCATACACTAGGAAGATGAAATATAATGAAATACATGCATTGCAACCACCACAGTGGCCAGCACACAGTAGATGATCAATTAACGGCGGTCACATTAGTTGGATCTTCATTTTAATTTCTCACTTTTAGGTACAGACAAATGCTTGGCATAGGACTTGACACATAGTAAGCAATATGTAAAAACGTGCTACTGCTACCAAGGCCCAATCATGTTATGGTCAAAAGTATGGCAGGCATCTAAAGTGAGCTCATTTGTGTTCAAATCCTATTTAACTACTTTACCACCAAAGAGCTACTTGTCAAGTCACTTCATCTCTAAGTGCCTCGTTCTCCTCATTGGTATAACGGGAGTAATAATAATAATACTCATTTTCAAGGTGCTGTGGGCAAAAATAATAGCCACCAAAGAATGTCAGTGTAATCCCCCAGAACCTGTGCATATGTTACAATACATGGCAAAAGGCAACTAAGTGTGTAGATGGTATTAAGGTTGCTAATCAGTCGACCTCAAAATAAGAAGGTTATCCTGGATTATCCAGCATTCCAATGAAATCACAAGCATTCCTAAAAGTGGAAGTGGTGGACAGGAGAGTTGAGGCAGAGGGAAACACCACTATGGAAAAATGTTCCGAGAGGTGCAAGAGTGCTGGCTTTGAAAGGCCATAAGCCAAGGAATGTGAGAGGCCTCTGGAAGCTAGCAAAGTGAAGGAATACATTCTCCTCTAGAGCCTCTAGAAAGGAACACAGCCCTGCTGACACCTTGATTTTAGCAAGACCCACATTGCATGTCTGACTGACAGAACTGTAAGATTTTTATGGTTTTTAAGCTACTAAATGATGGTGATTTGTTGTAGCAGCCACAGAAAATGAATAAACAGGGGTTAATACATCTAAAGTGCTTACAATCATGCACGCCTATCCTTATTCCGTAACGGTGAAGATATCGTTGAATGTCACTTCTGTTGTCAGTTCCACCATTCCTTTTATTTCTGCATTGAATCACAGCACTCAGGGCTACACGTCTGACACTTGCACTATACTGGACCCTAGAGATACAAAATGGAAAAGAAATACTTTCTGGTCCTGAGGAGTTCACAGTCTAAGACAAGAGCCACACTTGCAAACAAGTTATTTTGTTACAAAATGGTACCTGCTGACAGTCTAGGGGCTTTGCTTTCTTGTGCCCCTGCTTCACGTTCCTCCACAACTGCTGTCAGGAAGGTGTGTTAGCTAAGCTGGGCTGAATCCTACTTGGTTTACTCAAAATGTGACACAGAAGAAAATGCCCGTAACTGTGGTTTTCTGGTACGATGAATATTTGTGTTTCTCGTGGGGATCCAGTGCTATGCGAGTGAGCTAGAGCAATCAGAACTCAGAACTACAGTTGAAGTTCGACACAAACCTTAAACTTGTTCCAACAAGTGCATTTAGGAGAGTCAGGAAAGATGAAGCATGAGCAAAACATCTCAGGGGGCCAGGAATTCTGCAATGGAAACATTATTCCAAATATTTATTTTTAAGTTCCCTCATACCATCTCCTCCCACAAATGAGTTATAATCCATAAATAAAATCGAAGCTGCAATGTGTTATGTGCTGACAGGGGTATGGACAGTAAAATGCTCAGAAAAAGAATAGATCAGCCTGGACCGTGTCCATGTGAGGCTTCACTGTGTCTTGAGCTACCTTTATAGGGGCAGTTTATCTACCCACATACAACACATTCCTTCACGGACACATGCACATAATCATGCTGACTCTTGGTCTTCTCCCACATGTCTGCCATTTACAGACATGGGGGGCGGGGGTGGGGGTGAGGGTAGGAGGGGAACAAAGAGAGAAGGAAGCCTTACAGCTATTTGTGTTCATTCAGTCATGCAACCAACATTCACTGAGTACCCCTTTGCAATGCCAGGTACATAAGTGCTAGAGAGAGACAGATACACAGAATAGTGTGTGCCTGCAACGAACGCTCCAGTGAGCAGGAAGGATAAGCAAAAGAGTCAGTAATCACAGCACCAAGAGACCAGAGCTGAAAGCACAGTGAGCACAGCTGCTACAGGAGCTCAGGTTAAAGAAACAGCCATCTGGGAGACCAGAGAAATTCTGCAAGATGAACTTTGTCCAATTCTTAAAAGATGAGAGGCGTTAGATAACCAGTAGCAGACCCAACCACAAGCAGAGGAGCACATCATTAATTTAAAGAAAGCCAAGGGTTCAGGCATAGTGTCTCACCCTTCTAATCCCAGCACTTTGGGAGGCTAAGACGGGAGAATTGCTTGAGCCTAGGAGTTCAAGACCAGCCTGGATAACAAAGTGAGACCTCATCTCTACAAAAAAAATACAAAAATTAGCTGGGCATGGTGTAGTCCTAGCTACTCAGGAGGCTGGGGTAGGAGGATCACCTGAGCCCAGGAGGTGGAGGCTGCAGTGAGCTAGGATTATACCACTGCACTCCAGTCTGGACGACAGAGTAAGACCCTGTCAGAAAGAAAAGAAAAAGAAAGGAGAGGAGAAGAGAAGGGTGGGGGAAGGAAGACAGGGGAGAGGAGGGGAGAGGAGGAAGCCAAGATAAAAACAGTTAAACCAGAGGCCTATCCCCAACCTCAGCTCATAACTCTGGCCTTTAGTTCACACTGTAGCAGAATGATTTATAGATCACACCACACATAACTGAACCAGCTCATAATCATAGCACCAATTGTGGACTCCAGAGCAGCAAACATGGAAGCAGATCAACCTCGATACGCCTCACTATCTGCTTTCACAGGGCATGTGGCTGGGGGTTAAAGGAAAGAGCCTGGGCCTTGGAGTCAGAGCAATCTGAGAATGAACCCTAGCCCTGCCACCATAGCTGTGTGACCTGCGCAAGTTGTTTTTGCTTTCTGAGTCTCCATTTCCAAGGAGGAGGCCTGTGAAGAGAAGGCAAAATGTACATAGACACAGATACTGCAGGAATTCTGCATTGACATTGAGCAAGTTCTAACTGAGTACAACCACGAGCTGTTCTTTTGGGATCTGGAGTTACAGGGTGAACAGACAGACTAGACCCCTGTTCTCATTTTTGTCCCCTTAGCCCTACTGTGGAAGCGTTAATGACTCCAAGCTCCATGCACTTTCTAGAATCACAGAAGGAAACCGAGCAATTGGGTTGACCAGATGTTGCCCTCATTACCCTTTGGTGAATTCCTTGTGAAAGTCAGCCTGACTTTCCAAGGGGAGTGCCAGTCAGCCATGAGCTCACCATGGTAAAAGGAGCATCGGTCAATTAACTCTGGTCCCAGCTCAGCCCCTAACTTGTCACAAAGGGTCATTCATTTAGCAAATGTCATTCAGGATCGCCCACCCTCTGGGCTTGAATGTCCTCATCTGTAAATGGAGAAGTCAGACTAGATGGTCCTGGCAACTCCTTCCTAGGCTTGGCATAGTGCTGGAGCACCTACCCCACACCCCAATAAGAAAAGAAAGAGAACATCGGTGACCCCACTCCCTAAGGAGCCCATGGTATGAGAGAGAGAACTGGAAACAAACCCGCTGAGATGAAGTCATTGCACAAGATGTGTTCAGTGCAGAATGGAGAGAAGCCTTGAGAATGTAGATGCATCATCGAGTTCAGAGAAGATCACTGTGAGATGGGGCGACCAGGGAGAGCTCCCAGCAAGAAGTGGACTTGAGGTGCTCTTTTGAACAGGAGAGGGCCTAAGATCAGGGTCACGAGGCATCAGGCAAGTTCCCAACCACCAAGCCATTTTCATTCGTTTAGCAAATGTGTGGTGAGCACCTATGTCTGCTCCCCTTCTGGGAAAAGTAAAAAAGTCCATGTTGTCCTTCAGTCTCCTGGACAAATGCCAGATTCCCTTCTAAGAGAATCAAAATTTTAGTCCTGTTGTGTTCCCACGTTGGCTTCAAAAACTTGGCATCTTTCTCCACAAAGCCTTCCTGGACCCATCCTGTGTGCTCCCAGAGCCCTGTCTTTGCTTCTACTGCATTGTGTCTGTTGTATTGTGGTTTTGCTCATCTCCCCCACTAAATGAGCCTCTCATTGAAGGCAGGGGCCATTCCCTACTCATCTCTTTATCCCCAGAATTCAGAATATGCTCAGGAGTCAACACATGTGATGGGGAAAGAGAAAAATAAAATTCAAGAAAGCGCTTACGTTCTCCCTCACTCTATAATCCCTCCTCCACCCAGAAAATTCTAACTATGGTCATTAGAAGAAAAATTCCTAACTATGGTTATTTATCATCTTCTCCTTCTTTTCTAAGACATATTTGCAGACTCTCAGTTGAGTTCCTGGAAATGTCTGCATGAGTCAGGATAATCAGTGGGATAAGAATACAAGAAATAGGAGCAAATAAGTGTCTTCAGTGGAGAAAGAGTTATTGGGAAGACAAACAAAGTGAAAGCAAAATATGGGAAGAAGAAAGGAAAAGCCAAGAGTCACATGGTTGGATTTCTGCAGAGGTTTTGGTTGAAAGCCGAGAACAAGAAAAAAGGAGGTACTTGGGGACAGCTGAAACGTTGGGGAGATACTGAAAGTGATAGAAATGGTCAAAGAGGATCTTAAGAAATATTGCTGGCCGGGCTCAGTGGCTCAACCTGTAATCTCAGCGCTTTGGGAGGCCGAGGCGAGTGGATTGCCTGAGCCCACAAGTTCGAGACCTGCCCGGGCAACTTGGCAAGACCTCGTCTCTACAATAAATCAAAAACCAGCCGGGCATGGTAGCGCGTGCCTGTAGTTCCGGCTACTTGGAAGGCTGAGGAGGAAGGATCACTGGAGCCCAGCAGGTCGAGGCTGCAGTGGCTGGGAACATGCCACTACACTCCAGTCTGGGCGATGGAGTGAGACTCCAACTCAAAAAAAAAAAATATTGCTGAGATTTATGAATTGGATCTCCCGTAATATTCTTCAAGAGATGCCAGTACCTTAACCTTAACCCTAACTAAAAAAATCTGGATAAAGAATAAGCTCTAATTAACAATAAAAAAATAGCTTTTAAGAAATGTTGGCCGTTAAACTGGACTTCATTGATTGTGACACCATGCAAGGACTCGGCCATGGGGCCTCCAGCTTGTCTCTGGCTGACATACATTTAAAGAATGAGTGCATGAATGAACAATGTACAATGAATGAGTCTAGTATGCAGTAGATTTACTTCATGCGAACCACTTGTGCTTATTCCAAACAGTCAGGCAGACAGTGTTTAAGAACTAAGGCTCTGGAGCTCAATTTCCTGTGTTCCAACACTTACTCGCTGGGTAATTCAAGCAAGCTATCCAGCCTCTCTGAGCCTTTATTTTATCATTAATTACAGGGATAAAAACATCTACAAGATGGAGTTAGCATGCAGATTATATGGGTTAATATATGGCAAAGGTGTTAAGACAGGTCCTGATATGCAATAAGCACTTCATAAATGTTAATGCTTGCTGTTTGTGAATGCATGTCATTATTATCCCACCATAGTTTACATAAACACAGGGTCCTATAAGTGTGAGTTTTTAGCTCACTCGTCACACAATTTTGTTCATATGCCAATATTGATCATCTTTCTCGGCCCACTTCAAGCTTCGTTCCTTCCTAAATGCCTTAGCAATATTTGCTAAGCAACTCACTGCATATGATCCTTTGTATCAGGTATTGTTCATCTTGTTTCTCTAATAAAACTGAAAACCCCTTTAAGTGCAAGCGAATCACATTTTTTGAGGCTCCTCGCCCTATCCCCGAGCTGCCCGGCCGAGCACAATGCTGGCCTTGGAATGTTCTTTGGTCGAGTGGAATGAACAGGAGTTTGGTGAATCACTTTGAAGACATTTAGCTTTCGTACTAATATGTGTCTTACTGACCTCCAGCTCATCCTCATCTATCCTGCTGTCAAACCCAAGAGATGACCAAAATAGTCATCCAGAAAGTTCTAAAATGCAATGGCAATGAGTGCTGAGTGCTTACATCTGTAACTACATCTTATCTAAAATAGCCTTAGTTTAACAGCTGGTGGGGGGGGGGGTTCTGTGTCTTTCAGAGCAGCCCACACAGTGTGGTGTATTAGAAAGAACGCAGTTAGAAAGTGGAAAATGTGTCCTTGAGTTCTCGTCTAGCATCTCCTGTCAGATGATGCACAGATCACTTGCCATCTCTGAGCCTTATATTTCTCAACTTCAAAATGGGACTAATAAAAATGCATGCCACAAAATCTTGTTGGTCAGACAAAAAGATATAAGGTGTGGGAAAGTTCTTTGAAATGGTAAATATGCCTATGTAATCATTGTTCCTAGGATCAAATCTAAGAATCTGCTCCAGAGAGAATGCTTTCCAAAAGAGGCACAGGGCATTGACCTTTCAGCCAGTGTTCAGCCTCATTAACATTCACCCAGAGAGATTCTGAAACCGAAGGAATGAAAAGGATAGTGGGTGTGGGGGCAAGCGGGTGGGAGAGGAACAGTTGGTGATGAAGAAAGAAAAATCTCATCTTTTGCTAATACCGAGGGCCCCAGCCTAAGAACACACAAGCAAACAGTGAAGCATGGTGGCCCAGGACCAGCTGGAAGACCCCCTGAACAAAAGCCATTCACAATACTGTTTTCAGCTCTGCAGTTCACCAGGGCTGGCTCAGGCCGGCGGATGCTAGAGCAAGGGATCTGGGTTCCTGCTTGGAGACCCAGCTTCATGGTCAAATGTCAACTCGTCAATACCAACAGAGCAGAAAGGAGCCTACCGCTTACGGCCTTTGTTTCTTTGTTTTCAATTAATTAGTCTTTTGTTCACCCATCAGAGCAGTAAAGAAATCTCCTCTGCAATCCCTTCAAAATCCAACTCCCCCGCACGTATCCACATTAGGGAAAACAAAACACAATCTGTGGTTTTGGCTCCTTGCCTTGGCCACGTGGTCAAATAGGTCTTTAAAGGACTCCTTTTTTTTCAGACAAGTGTTTATTGAGTGACTGCGATTCATTCAACAAACATGTTGTGAGTGCCTACTGTGCCTCTGGCCCTGTGCTTGGTGTTAGCGACACCAAGATGAATAAAGCTCCGACCCAGAACTCAAAAGGCCGCGTAAGGGAGGTCAGAGGTCGACATGAGTTAACACAGTGCCTGGCAGAACATGCTAACAGCCGAAGACACATCTGGGATGAGGTGCTCAGTCAGCTTTGAGTGGAAAGAGAACGCTTCTCTCAGGCAGGGACAGGGAAGGCGGGGGTGTCTCACGGTGGCATCTGAGTGATGAACAATTTGGACGTGCACTCTTTCCCATGTTTTCCACACTACAATAATAGCAATCGGGTGTGGCACACACGGCAGGTGTGCGCTGGCCGAGTGTAACGTATGCTGCACCAACATGGAGGCCTTCTGATAGCTCTATGTTGCAGCTGCAGATCCGAAGCCAGGCTGTCTGGCTCCAGAACCCATGCTCTTAACCTTGACACTATAGTCTCTGCCATGCCAAGTCTGCCATCCCTTACCCTCCCACCTAGGCCCTCTGACACAGAGGCAAAATCTTACCGAGCTTCATGTGGCCCAGGAGAACCTCGAAAAGACCCTTTTTGGGCTCTTGAGCTGAACCCACAGCAGTCAGGTGCTGAGGTCCCAGCATGCCCAGGAGCAGGGACCCCTGGGTGGGAACAGCCTCTTGTTACCTGAGTACTCAAAACAGGGAGGCCAGAGCAGGGGCTAGGATGGGTCAGGGCAGGAAGATGCAACGACACAAGCAATATATTTCACAAAGAATTGCTTGTGGCTTTTCAGAGTCTGGGGATGAGGGAGAGCTGGAACTTGGGAACCGGAGTCTCCCAACCTTCGTGACCCAGTGCACATGCGGCAGACCTGCCCTCGGGTGCACTTTTGTGGCTCTGAGGGCAGGATTTGGGCTTTAGATAATAATTGCATAGATTTGCTTAGTAAACACAGGGCAACTGTAAGATAATTACATGTTCTTACAGCGATAGGGCTCCGTAATTGCCTTCAGTGGCCCAAAAGTATTATTTAACACATATTCTGGTTTATAAGACAGAAATAATGATGAATTTGCCTGGTAATTACATAGCACTTCCCCACTACATATCCTGCCAGTAGCTGATACTTAGCCCATCATTAGGGGGCTAGCAGTCGCTTTGGTAAATAAGAAATTCTTCTTATGATTGGTCTCCAGGCACAGAAAACATGATTAAAATGCCATTAGTGACATTTCTCCAAAGGGTAGATCTGCAAATCTGTGTGAGAAGCCAACTTTGCTTGGGCTAAACTCTTTATTTCTAACTTTTTGATGGGAGCAATAGAAAGGAAAACACCCTAACCTGAGCATCTGCTCACCGTAAGCTTCTCCTTCCGTGAAACAGAAGCAGCCTAGGTGAGATCTGCCCTGGCCTGGGTCCCAGGAGAAAGTCATCGCCGCTGCTTCCAATATGAAGATGGTTCTTTAACCCATCTGGATGGTTGTGCCCAGTTTAAGGGCAGCCCAAAGCCTGGTGCCACCACCCTGTGGCGGGCTGGGTCAGCACATCGAGGGCCAGGGCAAACCACAAACTTTGGGTGGGTCTTGCTGGCAGCGTCCCTGAGGCTCCTCCAAGGATGGGGCCCAAGAGGCTAGTAGAGGGCTAAGACTCTGGGAGAGGGGGCACCCTTGCTTCAGGCCACTTGGGATACACACGAGGAAGGAACATACGCATATTAGATACCAAATTAGGGAGATGCAAGCCCAGAACCAGCCTCTTTGTGCTTGACAAAGGCCCTTGGGAAAGTTGCCTGACATAGTGAGTCTGGAAGGCAGTAATCTGGGGGGCTATGGCTCAGCTCTGACTGCCCTTGGCTCCACCACTTGCATCAGAAGAAATGGGCTCTTTGTAATCGATAGGCGGCTTAAAGAGGGTGGTCAACCATGATGGCTGGTGGGAAGGACAGGGAGTGGGCCCTCTGAGCAAACAGGGCTTTCATTACCATTCCATCCCAACCCATCCTTTTTCTGGAGGCAACGATTCAATACCAAATATGAACTCAATTCCAAGTCTCAACTGGCAAGAGGAATGGCCAGTTCCAGCGGCCTGTTTCTTCGGTAATGAACTCCAGGACTCTGGTTTTGGAAGTGACTTGAGTTTCCATGGAAGCCAGTGATGAGTAGTTGGGAAAAGCTCGGGGTTAAAATCAGAAGACCTGGGTTCAAATTCCAGTCCTGCTCCTGTGTAATCTTTGGCAAACACCTCTCCAAACTTCAGTTTCTGCATTTGGAAAAGAATTTGAAAAGGCTAAAAATTCTGGTAGGCCAGAAATCATGCCCATCTTACTCGTCACTGAAGTCCCTGCACCCAGCGCAATGTCTGGCATCTTCTAAATCTATCATCAACATTTTTAATTAAATAAGGCAGGGGATATGCATCACACATTTAATTTACATGAATCCACTCACTTGCACTCAGTGAAAAACAGAAAGAAAACCAATTTTAAAAAGCAATTTAAATAGTACAGAAGATTTTGCTTGATAATCCACTCAATGCTTCTGTGTCCCAGTATGGTACAAAAACCAGTGCCCTTCTCTGCCTTCCTGACTGTAAGAATTTGGCTGAACCCATAAATGGCTACACTTGAATATTGCACTGTGGAATATATAAATAATATGCAGTGCTACTATTTTCATCCCACATAACTCACAAATGTTACTGCATTTGGCTTGTAATCCCAAAACTTTTAAAATTCTACTTAGTGAATGATTTCTAGAAGTTTACGGCAAAGTCTGATTATGCCCAATGTTTGTCTTAGACTTGACATTAAGAGGCTTACCCTGCAGCATTTGGGTTATCTCCAAGGGTCATTGGGAGTGAACTGGAATGCAGTTATTGTGACCTAGAAGCACTAGACAAAAATAGCTGTTATCCCGCTCAGTACTTTCCTGGTACAGCTACTTTTCCTGGTCAAGGTCAAGAGACTTGTTTACAACCTAGACCTCTTGACTACCAGCTTGAGTACTGGCATCTACAACACAATTTCACCCAACAAAACTTGTAGAGTGGTTATTAGGCACTCAGCAAAGTGCTAGCCACGTAGTGTGGTATAAGAGAAACATAAGGCATAGTGTGTGAGCTACCAAGCACTCAATGATTGGCACAGACCCAGCAAGTGCCCAGCTGGTCCCAAAATGTGCACATCTGGGCATTCTACCTGATGTTGGAGGCGGTTACTAGGGAATATGAGAGAGAAGTGCGTGCACATATGGAAGGCCCATTTCTTCTCTGCCTTAAATTGTCCGATAACTGTAGAAACTTTTACCCCCCAATTCAAAGCTGCCTTGTTGCCATCTTATTTCACCGGGTTTCAAAAGACAAAAGGAAACGCAATGTGATTTCTGCCTCTCATGTTCTACTCACATCTTACCCCATGTTCTGTGCTCCCTAGGATGGCCCGCCAGGCACAGTGGGCAAGGGAGGGGAGGTATGTACAATACTATAGCCAACTGTCAAGTGGTACAATGACCAGAGGGGAGATTACGGACTGCGGTCACAGGGAAAGCCCCCATGGGGAGGTCAGAGTAATAGAAAGACCTAAACATGAACTTGACCTTGAGAAGCAGGCTATAAATTGACCTGTTGATTTTACCTCTCCCACATCCATTCAACTTTATTCTTATAATAGAGCCCTGATTTCCTTTTGGCCCTAGGGTGAACTGGGGACACAGGTCTGGAAAATAATGGGACTTCCACGCCTTTGACTAGTTTATGGGCGAACACATTTGTGCCCCAAGAGGGTCTACCCAGGTCCATTCCCAGGACTATTGGGAAAGAACCAGTCTTCTTGTACAGAGTTGCTAGCCTGGTAGGATATAAGCCTGGAGCCACCAGGGCCTGCCCATCCAGTGCCTGCCCGAAACTGGAGCCAATGTGGAAGAAAACATAGTCTAGACAGGGAGAAATAAACTAAAACCCAGTCCTAGAAAAAGTATTTGAACCCCTGAATCCAGTTATACCTGACTTTGAAATCAAACGATCCTGGATTTTAAGTTACGTTATGCAATAACTCGGGCTTTTGTTTGTTTGTTTGCTTGTTTTTGTTTGTTTGTTTGTTTTTTGCTTAAAGCCAGTTGAAGTTGTGCTTCTCTTGTTGGCAGGGGAAAAAGTCCCAACAAATTAGAGTCATAAAAGAATGGCAAAACAGGCATGGAGAACAGCAAGAGCAAAAACCTAGAGGCAGGAATAAAGGTCTTTGGATGGCTCCTTCAGATGTACCAAGAGTCACAGAAGATACGGAAAGGGGGAGCGACTTATGAAAATGCCGAGTAGGCCAGGCTTGGTGGCTCAGCCTGGAATCCCAGCACTTTGGGAGGCCGAGGCGAGCAGATTGCCTGAGGCTGCAGGTTTGAGACCCACCTGGGCAACTTGGTGAGACCTCATCTCTACAATAAGCAGAAAAATTAGCAGGGCATGGTAGCACATGCCTGTAGTTCTGGCTACTTGGAAGGCTGAGGCAGAAGGATCGCCAGAGCCCAGCAGGGTAAGGCTGCAGTGACCAGGAGCGTGCCACTGCACTCCAGTCTGGGTGACAGAGGTAGACTCCAACTCAAAAAAAAAGAAAATGTCGAGTAATAGGAAGAGGCACTGGGACTTCCACCTGGACTTATGAGAACCCAAATCCAGAGCTGAAAGTAGGAAAATGCATGCCTAGCCCTAAAGGCACCTCATGAACAGGCTGGTTCAGTTGCCATCCCCCTCATCCAAGGAAACTCCTGAAACATGCCAGATACTGTACATCTGTGGTTAGCATTGTTCCTTTAGAGAATAACATAGATTATTTTCCAGGCAAGCCACACATTTTTATTAGCTGTGGTCAGGAGGAGAACCATGATCCCTCAGACTGGTTTCAGCCGACAGACTGCTGTGGGGCACATCTTTCAGGGAAGCTGATTCATCTTCTCTGTCGACTGGCTGTCGGGATGCACACCTGTGTCCTAGGATGACTTCAGAGACAGGGGAGACCAAAGACCATGCTGGGCTCGAGCTGCCTCTGCAGATGCTTGTACAGTGGGGCAGACACAAGTGCAGCCATGCCCGGTGGGCAGGCGGCAATGGTGCTGTTTATCCTCAGCTCCCGGAAACTCCCACCAGGGACTCTTCCTCTGAGTTCTATCCCAACTGCCAACTTGGGTTGGGGGTCACTGACATCTGGGCTTGATTTAACCGCCCACTTATGCTTATCTCAGTCATCCACACATGACGTTCTTCAACCGTCGCAGAAGGCAAGTTTCTCAAACATGCTTTGATGGCGGAGACCCAGGCAGGGATAGAGACACAGCCAATCGTGCCCACATTTGACTTAGAGGAATTCTGCTATATGTGCTTAGTGAGAGAGAGGAGAAAAAAAATCGACTGGACGAGAACAATATAATGGGGTGAGTGACTAGAACCTCCAACCCCATCACAGGGCAGATGCCTATAGTGTGAGATTGTGCATGTGAATCAGTGGTCCCCACAGTATATCTTAGTTCCTGCAGGCCTCTCTCTGTATCTGCAGCTTTCCTTGCTAAGTACACAGTCATCACTTATCAACGGGGACCCATTCAGACAAATGTAGCGTCTGGCACAAAAAGCAGTGTCACAAGCCTAGATGGCCTGGCCTGCACCACACCGAGTCTATACGGTATGGTCTATTGCTCCCAGGCTACAAACCTGGACAGCATGTCACTGTACTAAATACCGTAGCAATTGTAACACAATGAGAAGTGTTGGTAGGCCACGTGGTCTCTGTCACAACTACTCACTCTGCTATTGTAGCACTAATCTTATCTAAACATAGAAATGGTACAGTAAAAATAGGGTATTATAATCTTCTGGAGCCACTGACCCTAGCATTGCTGTGCCACACATGACCGAATTTGTCAAAATAAGGAGAATGCGCTGTTGGAACAAGCAATACCAAAATGCTTATAAGTGACATAACACCATAAATGCTAATGGTGTGTCCACTGTTACGATGTGAAGCAAATCCAGAGCTCACCTTGGTGGCTGTCTTCTAAGCAGTGACTGAAGGACCAGCATCTTTTGTCTGTGACACTGCCGTATTAAGCCACCACTGGGTAGATTTTCCACAGACTGAGCTGGAGATTGGAGCACAGTATATTCATTAGGGAGTGCGTTTGCTATTAGCACCTGAGGAAGGAAGGTGAGAATGCAGAATTGGATAGAGGGAGAAGTCGAGCTGCCATGTAGTCCCCCAAAAGGTGTTTTGTTTTGAGTTGGAGTCTCACTCTGTCACCCAGGCACGCTCACGACCACTGCAGCCTCGACCTGCTGGGCTCAGGTGATCCTTTCCGCCTAAGCCTTCCAAGTAGCTGGAACTACAGGCGCATGCTACTACGCCTGGCTAATTTTTTATTTATTGTAGAAACGAGATCTTGCCGAGTTGGCCCTGCATGTCTCAAACCCACGGGCTCAAGCAATCCACTCACTTTAGCCTCCCAAAGTGCTAAAGGGATTACAGACTGAGCCACCGAGCCTGACCTCCAAAGAGGTTTTACCTGCTCTCCAGGAACTCTGGAGCTGGGTGGCCTATCAGAGTTGTCCTGAGCTGGAGCAGTGTACAGATGCTGTTCAACCAATCATCAGATGCAGAACTTCCAGCAGAACTCCCAGCAGCTAACGGGGGATCTGGGCCGACATCCCAGCATCTACTGTAAGGAGACTGGAGCAGGGGTTAGCAAACTCTTAGTAAATAGTTTAGGCTTGGCAGGCCACGCGGTCTCTGTCAAAACTACTCACTCTGCTATTGCAGCACTAAGACAGTCATAGGCAATACATAAACACATAAGTGTGACTATGTTCGAATAAAACTTTATTTGCAAGAGCAGGCAGCGGGCCATAGTTTGCCAACTTCTTCGTCCAGAGGATCACAGAAGTATTTAAGGACCAATTCTAGAAGTGACTTTGATTGCCTCGTCCATATTCCATTAGCGAGAGCCCAGACCCATGGCCCCAGTTTAACTGCAGAAGGAATTTTTCTGTGAGTCCCAGAAGAAAACAAATGGAACTTGTGAACATCCAGCCAGACTCTGCCGCAGTGTGATTCTTGTGTTGAAAGCCCTGAAATCGATTATACATTTTTATGCCTCTATTGCTAAATAAAGTAATATGCACTTTACTCCAAAGGAGACATATGAGATTTGCTAGAGCACTTTTCATTGTGTGTAGATTTGGCTCCACCCACAGATGTGGGCGTTGAATTGTCATGTGACTGTGACTCCACATCAAGTGAATGGGACAAGCACGCGCACAAAGAGTTGACAGACCCAGGATTAGCACTCAGTTCTGCCACTTGGCGGCTCTCGGTAGCCAGTCTCACATCCTCCTTGCTCCTGTTTCTCCCTCCGACTCTAAAATGAGACGATAACAGTGCCTACTTCGGTGGTTTCCACAAAGATGAAAATGCTGCAATACAGGTAAAGCACTTAGCAGTTGGCACACAGTAAGCGCTCAATAAATAGCCAAGATAAGAGGAGGGATGCATAACAGGTGACCAAAGTCTGCTGTTTTATGCAGGTTGCTGCAACCCCTGGGTCTTGATTACATCTTCTGTAAGAATGTGGATAATCAGGTGGTCACCCAGCACACAGGTTTGGGATGAGTAAGACTGTCTGTGGCTCTTATAATTAAAAATAAATAGAAAACAATCACAATACTTACCTGATAGGGTTGTTGGGAGGATAAAGTTTATGTCCACAAAAATGTGTTGAGGGCAGATTACGTGTTCGGCAGTATAGTAGGTTCTCGGGAAGTAAACATGAATAAGACAATGTATTGGTTATCCACTGCCCCTAATGGTTTAAAACAACAATATTATTTCCCACAGTTCTGTAGGTTGACCAGGTGATTCTTCTGCTGGTTTCACGTGGGCTTACTCATGCAGCTGCCTTACCTGGTGACTGCGGATTGGTTGGGCTCAGCTGGGACAGCTGGGAAACCTGTATCCCATGAAAGTAAGCCCCGGAGCACAAACACTTCCCAGGCCTCTGAGTGTGTCCTGATTGCTGGTTTCCCATTGGCCAAAGCAAGTCTCATGGCCAAATTCAGAGTCAGTGTGGAAGGTCACCACACAAGGGCCCAGAAACAAGCAGGAGGGATTCATTGAGACCACTATTGTAACAATTTACCACAAATATCTGTCCTTAAGAACGCTGCTGCGTCCGTCACTCTCCACAACCCAACTTGCCTGGTATCTCCTGAAGAAACGCTTAGAGGAGAACTGCCTGGTGAGTTTATGCAACATTGCACAAGTCTGGCTTTCCACTAAGAGCATCAGACATCCTGAGATCCATTTAATGTCATTAGATCTCTCCTATCCACATTCTGCTGGCCAGAATCCAGTCACATGGCAGTACTACAACTTAAAAGGATTCTGGGAAAAGTAATCTTCCTGCAAGACCCAGAATTGGGAACTGGCTCAGCCCTTACAGAGACTTCCTGCACTGATGTTACTTTTTCTTCTGCAGAGTGCCCCAGTGTACGTGGAGTGAATGGGAAGCTGTAAATAGTTACACCTGGATAATAGACTTAAACCAGGATGGGCCAGGGCAACAGGACACGTGGCAATTCAGACACAGATGATAAAGACGCAAGGCTGTGTGTCATAGGTCCCAAGAGCAAGAGTGCACGAGACTTCAGGTCATTCTGGAATGGAGAATAAGGAAGCCCCTTAGGGGAGACCACTTCACAAACATGGCTTCATGAAGTACATGAAGCTAGGCAAACTCTAAAAGGGAGCAACTAGTAAATAACATTAAGGGATGCAGACCCAGTTGGCCAGGCATGATGACACATCCAAGAAGTGATAGAGTCAAATGTTTTTTAAAAGACTGAGGGGGAAAGACAGCTAGGGAAGACTTCCTAAAAGAGGTGAGCCTTGGGTAATTGGCAGATTTTGGAGGAGCTGGCAAGAAAGAAACAGAATGAGCCAAGGCCAGAAGGCAGACTAAATGGAACGAAATTGGTCATCTTGTTTCTCTTTTGAGATTCCCCCATGTCTCCTCACGGCTCCTAGCTATGCAGTCATCTTTGCAATAATCATCTACTTGAGGACTTGAACTCTTGCTCCCTATCATTGTCCTGCTGTATGCTGGGTGGGTTGCCATCAGCACCTGGCCATGACTGGCATCGTCTACAGGGTGCAGGTCACGGAAGTGGACATGTAGTCATTTTGTGAGAAGCTGTTGAGATTATTTATAAAGATTCTCTCACAGAATTTTTCAAATCACGCTATTTGTGGACCAACCAGTCCTCTTTAAGCGATATAAAAGACAGTGGAATAGAACAGATAAGAATTCATTCCAGGCAGTAAGGGTTAGCATAGCTTTGTGAAACTTTGTGTTTCGATCACATCTATATGGATGTACAGGTCATGGTCAAAAATATTTAAGACTATTGCACTGGGAGGAGCCTGAATCAGACTCCCCTCTCATTAGCTTCCTGGGAAATGGCTTTCCAAAAGAGACTAAGTTAGAGGGTAGTAGTGTTAAGTTAGGATACTTTCCTAAGATTTGCTACGTGGACACAAGAGAATTCTCTAGCTTTTGGGGTTTTGGTCTTAAAGAGATGCTAGAAGTGTATGCCATGCTAGAATATAAACTGCTCCGCTCACCTTCCAGTCCTTCTTCACGCCTATCCGCCCTACATCCATGAATAGGTCTATCAACAGGGAACAGACAAAAACGGAAACAAAACAGGCTGACAGGCAATACTAACGTATGGAGCAGACAAAGATTTGTTGCTCATCAACTTCAGCTTAGAGTCCTCTGATGAACCGTTCTTGGAAAAGCCTTAACAGTGACTGACCATGACCCTTGGACTATCTCTCTAAGATACACAATAACCAGACTTCCCTCCAAGAACGGGTAAACCCAAATCTTCAGACAGCCATGCCAGGCTTGCAGGTCCCCAGCCTGCTCAGGGTCCACCAGCCCCTGCTTGGCAAGCAAAACAATTCCCAGCTTCCAGCTAACTCAGTCAAGATCCTTAGAACCAACAGACCTGACTGCACCCTTCCCTGCCCGTGGAAAATAGCAGCATTTGGGTCAGAGTAGCCATTGAACAGATGCCCAGTCGGCCTGTGAGCCACACCTTGGTCATCTCACTGTGGGAGGTCAGTTTTCTAAGAATCCAGCATTGCAATTCCCAGTCCCTCTTTCTTCATTATATAATCCAGCTGTTTCCTGCAGCCGCCTGCTGGGATGACAGCACTGGGCTGGGAGAACTAGCCTCAAGAGCCGTCTCCAGGGTTTTCTAGCTGGAGCTCAATAAGTCTATCCCTCAGCACTCCGTGTCTTCATCTGTAGAATGGGAGAGCCCTCCTCGAGTCCCCTGCAGGGCTGTGGAGAGAGTCAGATGGCATGATTGCTACTTCCTCTATAAGCACAAGGAGTTGGTGATGTTATAAGCCACTCTTCCTGGCTGGAGTAGGGTGGGTGTCTGGGGGGCGGGAGTAAGGGAGGGGTCAGGGTAGACGCTCACACCAAATGCTGACCCAGTGATACCTTCTCTGTACTTGGCCCTGGGCCCACCCACAACTTTCCCAGCAGTCTTGCTGCTGCCGCACCTTAAAACCACCCAGCAAGAAAAAGGGGGAAACAATTTCTCTCAGTAAAGCCCTCAGGTCCTCCCTCTGAAACCAGAGTTTCAGGAGAGCAGCACGTGAGTGGTGACTCAGTGTTTAGTCTGTGGCATTTCGTGTACATACGATGACCCAGGAGGGTCTAGCTGGCTTCCAACATGGCTTGTCGGAATAAAGTGTGGGAATGAAGCTTGTTCAAAGGGTAGACGAGCCCAGGGAAGTAAAGGCTGGGGAGACACTGATGCAAGCAAGTGAAGACAGAAAGGTTTGAAAGGCTGCCCTGGGCACAGAGTCGGGGTCAGCCGGGGTGGGCCGGAGTCAGCTGGGGTGACCTGGAGTCAGCCGGGATGGCCACCAAGGAAAGGCTTCTGGAGCCAACATGAGGATGTTTGGCAATCAGAAAGCCTCTTCCCTGGTGGATCCCTAGAAGGGAGTGTAAACAGTGCGTGGTCTCCTCAGGGCCCTGCGTGACTCAAGCTGGCGGTGGGGAGGACTCCTGGTGCTCCACAGGCTTCTGGCCAGACCCCCCACCTCGAACTCTAGGGGCAGCCAGGGATGATACCCCCAAGTCTCAGCCCCTCCAGAAGTGGAAAATGTAACATGAGACACATCTGCTCCTCTTCAAGAGCGTGAAAGGGCCTGGGTGTGTGTTTTTCTCCTTCCACCTCACACCTCCTCTCTTCAATCTCCCTGTGACGCAGGGTTTATAAACCCAATCCCAGAGATAACTGGGCAGTGGGATGGACGTGTGCTTCGTTGGATACTATGAAGGACTGCCTGCCAGGAAAGACACGCCCCTGAGAGGGAGGTGGGGGTAGGGGACAGGAAACAGAGAGAGTCAGCTGTGGAAGGAATTCAGGGAATGAGGGTAAACTGAACTCACACCTTGGAGATGTCACCACCTTCTCAGTCCATCTGCCTCCTGAGAGCTGGGGAGACTGATTTCTCCCTTCCTTACCTTGAAACCTCAGCCCCAGGTCCGCCTGCCCCTTATATCTTATGGAGCTTACTCCCAGGACTCAGCAAGTCATAAATAATGGTAAAGTAAAGAATATCTAGTGGATGTTAAATAGTTCAATAAATCAGACTAATGAGATGTCTTCCTGCTCAAACTGGAAGACACCAGTCACAGCAAAATCTACTTGTTCCTTGCCAGCTGCTAGCAACCCAAGTTATGCATTCTGATTAATATTCAGATCAAAGTGAATTATTAATTATTAATAATTATTTTCTTTTAACATTATGACAAATTCTGACTATTCTCTTAGGTTTTGCCTTTGATCTCCCAGCTTCTAATTTCCTAGTCACATCAGCCCATATGCTTCGTAGAAGAACCAGAGACACTTTACGCTGATTGCCATAATGTCTTTTAGGCATGTGCTACTGATTCAGAGATTGAAACGTTTAAAAAGGGAGTTACTTGAACAAAGAGGTCAGTCACTTAGTGCTCTGGATATGAGGGAATAAGTCCAGGAATAATACTCTGCATCACAACAAGAGGGAATAAGCTCAATCCCCTCTCTTCATAACACATCATTTGTGTGTGTGTGTCTGTGTGATTTTATCTTAGATTCAGAGGTTACATGCGCAAGTTAGTTACACAGGTATGTTGTGTGATGGTAAGGTCCGGGCTTCTATTGAACCCGTCACCCAAATAGTAGACATGGTACCCAACAGACAGTTTTTCAACCCTTTCCCCCGTCACTCTCCCTTTAGAAGTTTCACTGCCTGATGTTCTCATCTTTATGTCTGTGTGTACCTAGTGCTCAGTTCCCACTTATAAATGAGAGCGTGCACTATTTGGTTTTCTGTTTCTGTGTTAATTTGCTTAGAATAATGGCTTCCAGTTGCATCCATGTTTCTACAAAGGACATTATTTCATTCTTTTTTTGGCTGCATAGTATTCCATGGTGTATATGTACCACATTTTCTTTATTCAGTCCACCATTGATGGGCACCTAGGTTGGTTCTGTGTCTTTGTTCTTGTGCATAGTGCTACATAACACATCATTTTATCATTGCCTGACATTTATGTTTACACTGGCTCCCACACTAGAAGATTAGTTCCTTGAAGGCAGAAACCTTGCCTTTTTGGGCTGGTTATTCACCCCTGTATCACCAGTGCCCAGAACATTACCTGGTATATAGTAAGTATTCAGTGAATATTTATTTAACAGGTGGATGGTTGGGCAAATCTCTCCCATCAAATTAGATCATGGGATGACAAGTGAAATACCTAGCCATACAAACACAATGGGCACGGACAGAGATATGCACATAAACACAAAGAGAGTTTTTTGAGTGATTATGATGATGATAACATGAATGCTGGTATTAATGGTTAAAAGTTATGCTTCTCTATGCGAGGGACTGTGCTAAGCATATACAAGCATGGTCTCAATCAATACTTGCAATATTTAGACCCATTTTAAAGATGACACAACTTTCACTCAAAGAGATTAAGTGACTTGGTAAAGCCAAGAGTTGGTCAGGAGCAGAGCCAGGAGCAGAGTCGGGAATTGAAGTCAGATCCACCTGCCCATAAATTTCATGCTCTCTATCCATGATACTTCCTCAAAGTCATCACTTCATTTGTGCATGTATTTGTTCAACAAAACTATCATATTATCACTTGTCTTCTCATGGGTGTCTTATGTGCATCACTAAATTAGTACATCCTAGAGAGTGATGTCAGCAAGATGGCAGAATAAGAGTTCTCTGGTTTCACTCCTTCCCACCCCTGACACACACAGAAATCCAACTAGCAACAATCCACAGACAGCAATATTCCAAAACTCGGGAGTGCAGCTAAGACACCCTCTTTGAACTACAGAACTGAGAAAAGCTGTGTTTGAAGGGTAAAAAGAATGGTTTCTATTCGATCTCGCTGACCCTCCCCCAAGCCAGCATAGCACCACACACAGGATTCCCCTGGGCCCATGGTTTCTACGGGGAGAAAAGAGAATTGGAGGTGGCCATTCAGCTTTTATACCATCCTGGGAACCCTTGCAGGAAGTTCATTCCTGTCTCAACCCACAAGAAACATTGGGAGTATTGGCAAAACTAGACCACCTGGAATCAGTCAGAATAAAGAATGGGGTGGGACTCACAGCAATAACAATTTGGATCTTGGCAGTGGCTCTGCATTCCAACCAAGAGGGAAGCTGCATCAGAGAGACTACCCAACTCTGCAGAAAGTACTGTCCACAGGTCTGCCAGGTTTAAGTCTCTAGCCAACTTCCCCACCCCACCCTAGTGCTCTCCTTTAAGCCTTTCCCATGCTAGGTAGGAAGTGAAGATTGGTATTTACCCACAGATGGAGCATCTAACCCTGTAAAACCCCAGTGGATGAGCAGTGATTCCACCAAGCCTCGGTGCTCTCCTCAAGGCTATACATATTTGTAGACGCAGTCTCTAGACCTGGCCACCATGTGTGGCTGAGCAGTGACCTCAGAAACTTTACATAGCCTCAGAGCTCAGCACACAGCCCTGCTTAACTACAGATTCCAAACAACAGTACTGCCCAGCCAATGAAGACAACCTGCAATCTTACCCAATTAGAGATGAACACAGAGCCCAGTCAGCAGATACACCTAACTACAGAGTCCAGCAGTGGTCTTATCAGATCAAGGAGCTCAGCCAGCAGTACCATTCAACCTCAGAGCATAAAAAGCGTTCCAGTCCAGCTATAGAACCTTACACTATGGTCAGCTTGTCTGGGATCACTACCAGCTGGCCGTTCAGAATCCCAGGCTAGACTAAATAGTAAAGGTCTATTATCACCAAAGAACACTTGCAAAGGCCAGATGAGGTGATTGTTTCTTCAAATGCACAGACATCAATATAAGAATTATGAAAAACCATGGAAATGTGACATCACCAAAAGAAAGTAATAAAGTTCCAATAATAGACCCTAAAGAAATGGAGATCTATACAATAACTGACAAAAAAAAATCAGAATAATTCTCCTTTCTTTCTTTCTTTCTTTTTTTTCTTTCTTTCTTTCGAGATAGGGTCTCCTTCTGTTGCTCAGGCTGGAGTGCAAGGGCATGATCATAGCTCACTGCAGCCATATCCACTGCAGCTTAAGCAATTCTCTTGCCTCAGTCTTCCAAGTAGCTAGGACTACAGGCATGCATCACCATACCTGGCCAATTTTTTTGTTGTTGTTGTTGTTTTTAAGATAAGGTCTTGCTATGTTGCCCAGCTTGGTCTCAAATTCCTGGCCTCAAGTGATCCTCCTATCTCAGGCTCCCAAATCACTGAGATTACAGGCACCCAGATCTAAACCTCTTTAAAAGTTCAGGAAAATTAAATAAAATTTGGAAAAACATTCATGAACAAAATAAGGAGTTTGACAAATAAATATAAATGTAAAAGAAGAAACCAATAGAAGTTCTAGAGCTAAAGAATACAATAACTGAATTTAAAAAGTGGATAAAAAGCATGATCAGTAGATTTGATCAAGAAGAAGAAAGAATCAGTGAGCTAAAAATAGGACATTTGAAATTATAATGTCAGAGGAGTAAAAAAATAATAATTTTTTAAAAAGAAAAAGACCTATGGGAAATAGGAGAAACCATAAAAGGAACTAACTTTCACATAGAAGTTTTTAAAGAAGGAAGAGAAAAAGACCCAGAAAGTATATTAAAGGAAATAATGACTGAAAGTTCCCCAAATGTGGGAGGAAATGACAATATTCAAATACAGAAAGTTTAGAGGTCTCCAAATTAAATTCAGCACAAGTAGGAGTTCACCAAAAAGAGCATAAACAAATTATCAAAAATCAAAGACAAAAAAAAAATACCGAAAGCCACAAGAGATAAGAAATATATCACGTTTAAGATAGCCTCAATATGGCTATCAGTAGATTTCTCAGCAGAAACTCTGCAAATCAGATGATAGTGGTATGGTATATTCAAAGGGCTAAAGGGAAAAAAATTGCCAACCAAAATTACCTTACCCAGCAAAACCACCCTTCAGAAATGAGGGAAAGATAAAAACAACTTTCCCAACAAACAAAAGATAAGGGAGCTCATCATACTATGCCTTGATCACAAGAATTGCTAAAAAAAAAAGTTACTTAAGCTGAAACAAAAGGCTGTTAATGAATAACAAAAAAAGAAAGTAAAAATTCAATGTATAAGTAATACATAGTCATACTCAGAACTCTCTAATACTGTAAAATGTAGTATGTAAAGCAATTTTACCCCTTATTATGAGAGTTAAAAGACAAAACTATTAAAAACAATTATAGCTACAATCAAATTGTTATCACATACAAAATACACAAAATGTAAATTTTGACATCCAAACCATAAAAGAGGGGAAGAGATAAAAGCATAGAGTTTTTGTATCTGATTAAAGTCATTATCAGCTTAAAGTAGCTTGTTATAAGATGTTTTATGTAACCATCATGGTAACCACAAAGCAAAAACCTAAAGTAATACACAAAATATAAAAAGAAAGGATTCAAAGTAAAGCACCACAGACAAACATCAAACCACAGCAAGAGAGGAAGAAAGAAACAAAAGACCCAAAAAGAAAGAAAGAAAGAAAGAAAGAAAGAAAGAAAGAAAGAAAGAAAGAAAGAAAGAAAGAAAAAGAAAGTTACAAAATGGCAGTAGCAAGTCCTTACCCATCAGTAATTTCCTTAAAAGTAGATGAACTAAATTCTCCAATCGGTAGCCAGAGTCAATGAATGGATCAAAAAAACCAAGATCCAATCATGTGTTGCCTCAATTTACTAGTAAGGAAACACATAGATTAAAAGTGAAGGACTGAAAAAAGATATTCCATGCAAATGGAAACCAAAAGGGAACAGGGGTAATAATACATACATCAGATTTATATCTTCTCTAAGTTAACAACTATAAAAAGAGGAAAATAATGTTATTATATAATGAGAAAGGAATCAATCTCCACAAAGAACATAAAAATTGCAAATATTTATGCATCCAAAACTAGAGCCTCTAAATACATAAATTGTTAAATGATCTGAAGAGAGAAATAGACTGAAATACAATATCCCACTTTATGAACAGATCATCTAGACAGAAAATCAATACGGAAACTTTGGACTTGAATTACACTTTAGACCAATGGGCCTAACATACATATACAGAATATTTTATCCAATAGCAACAAAATACATATACTTCTCAAGTGCACACAGAAAAGTATCCAAAATAGATCATATATTGGACCACAAAATAAGTCTAAACAAATGTAAGAAGATTAAAATTATTTTTGTTATCTTTTCAGATTACAATGGCATGAAACTAGAAATCAATAACAGGAGAAATCCTTAAAAATATACAAATATGTAAAATTAAACATGCCTCTAAACAACCAATGGTCCACAAATCAAGTCAAAAAGGAAATTTTAAAATGCCACAAAACAAACAAAAACAAGAACACAAAATAACAAAATTTATGAGATACAGCAAAAGCTATCCTTAAGAGGGGAATTTATAGTAGTGAATGTCAATATCAAAAAAAAAGAAAGATCTCAAGTAAACAATCTAATGTTTTACCTCATGTAACAAGAGATGAGAACAAAGTAAACTTAAAGTTAGCAGAAAAGAGGAAATAATAAAGATCAGAACAGAAATAAATAGACTATAAAAACAATAGAAAAAATTAATAAAATTAAGAACTGATTTTTTTGAATGAATAAACAAAATCAACAAACTCTTAGCTGGAATAATTAGGAAAAAAGAGAGATGACGCAAATAAATAAAATCAGAAATGAAAGATTGGACATGGCCAGGCTCGGTGGCTCAGCCTGTAATCCCAGCACTTTGGGAGGCCGAGGTGAGTGGATTGCCTGAGTCCGCAGGTTCGAGACCTGCCTGGGCAACTTGACGAGACCTCATCTCTACAATAAATCAAAAATTAGCCAGGCATGGTAGCTCGCGCCTGTAGTTCCAGCTACTTGGAAGGCTGAGGCGGAAGAATCATCGGAGCCCAGCAGGTCGAGGCTGCATTGGCCGGGAGCGGCCACTGCACTCCAGTCTGAGTAACAGAGTGAGATTCCAACTCAAAAAAAAAAAAAAAGATTAGACATTATAACTGAAATCACAGTCATTTAAAAGATTATAAGCAACTACTATGAACAATTATATTCCAACAAATTGGATACTCTGGAAGAACTAGATAAATTCCTAGACATATACAAACTACCAAGATTGCATCATTAAGAAACAGAAAATCCTAAGGCAGAAAAATTGCCTGAGCCCAGGAAGTTGAGGCTGCAGTGAGGTGTAATCATGCCACCACATTCCAGCCTGGGCTACATAGTAAGACTCCAATTTGAAAAAAAGAAGAGAGGGAGGGAGGGGAGAATCTGAATACTTCAGTAAGAAGATTGAATTAGTAATAAAAACTCTGTTAGCAGAGAAAAGTCCAACAGCTTCATTGCTGAATTCTACCAAACATTTAAAGAACTGATACCAAATCTTTTCAAACGCTTCCAAAAAATCAAAGTGGAGGTAATACTTCCAAACTCATTTTATGAGGCCAGCATTACCCTGGCACCAAAGCCAGACACAGACACTGCAAGAAAAGAGAATAATAAGCCAATGCCCTGATGAACTTAAAAGCAAAAATTCTCAGTGAAATATTAGCAAGCCTAATCCAACACACATTCACCATTTCATGATAAAAATTCTCAACACATTAGGTATAGAGTGAATATACCTCAACAATAAAGGTCATATATGACAAACCCATAGCTACCACCATATCGAACAGTAAAAAGTTGAAAATATTTTCTCCAAGATCAAGAAAAAGACAAGGATGTCCACTCTCATCATTTTTCTTCAACTTAGTGCTGGAAGTCCTATTCAGAGCAAGTAGGCAAAAGAAAGAAAGAAAAAAAGAATTCTAATAGGGAAGAAATAATTGAAATCTCTCTATTTGCTGACATGATTTTATATATTTAACAAAAACTAAGAACTCCACCAAAAAACTTTTAGAACTGATAAATTAATTAAGTAGACCGGGTTCAGTGGCTCAACCTGTAATCCCAGCACTTTGGGAGACCAAGGCGAGTGGATTGCCTGAGCCCGCGGGTTCAAGACCCACCTGGGCAACTTGGCGATACCTCATTGCTATAATAAATCAAAAATCAGCGAGGCGTGGTAGCGCACGCCTGTAGTTCCAGCTACTTGGAAGGCTGAGGCGGAAGGCTCGCTGGAGCCCAGCAGGTCAAGGCTGCAGTGGCCAGGAACATGTCACTGCACTACAGTCTGGGCGACAGAGTGATACTCCAACTAAAAAAATAATAATTATAATTAATTAAGTAAAGTTGTATGATACAAAATTAGCATATAAAATCAGTAGTGTTTCTATATACTAATAATGAACCATCTAAATGAAAATTAAGAAAATCCCATTTACAATAATGACAAAAAAATAAAGTAATATACTTGGGTGTGATTTTAACCAAGAAGATGAAACACTTGTTTACTGACAACTATAAAGCACTGATTACACTAATATAATAAAACACAAATAAATGGAAAGATATCTTGTGTACATAGATAGAAAGAATTAATATTGTGAAAATGTTCATAGTCCCAAAGCAATCTACAGTCAATGCAATCCCTGTCAAAATTTCAATGTCATTTTTCACAGAAATAGAAAAAACAATCCTTAAATTTGTATGAAAACACAAAAGACTCCAAATAGCCAAAACAACCTTGAGCAAAAAGAACAAAGCTGGTGGCATCGTACTCCCTGATTTCAAAACATATTATAGAGCAATTGTAAATAAAACAGCATGGTACTGGCATAAAAGCAGACCAGTGAAACAGGCTAAAAAAAGCCAGAAATAACTCCAGACATTTATGGTTCATTTATTTTTGACAAAGGTGCCAAAAATACAAAATAAGGATGGTCTCTTCAATAAGTATTTCTTGAAAAACAAATTATCCATATGAAGAAGAATAAAATTGGATCCTTATGCCCATGCCATATATTAAATCTACTAAAATGGATCAAATACTTAAATATAAGACCTGAAATTATTAAACTACTAGGAGAGAGGCTTCACAACATAGATTTGGGCAACAATTTTTTTAATATGCGTGCAAAAGAAAAAGTAGCAAAAGCAAAAATAGACAAGTGGCTGGCATAAAACTAAAAAGCATCTGCACAGAAAATAAGACAATTAACAAAGTGAAGAGACAACCAACAGAATGGAAGAAAGTATCTGCAAACCTTACATCTGGTAAGAGATTAACATCAAAAGTATAAAAGGAACACAAACAACTCAATAGCAAGAAAACAAATAACCCAATTTAAAAATGGGCAAAAGATCTGAAAAGATATTTCCCCAAAGAAGACTTACATATGACCAACATGTTTATTTTAAAAACCCTCAGCACCATTAATCATCAGGGAAATGTAAATTTAAATTACAATAAAATATCACCTTACACCTGTTAGAATGACTATTACCAAAGAGCCAAAAACAAGTGTTGGTTATTTTATAGAAGTAGAGAGTAGCATAATGTTTACCAGAGGCAGGTGGAGGGGAAGGAATGAGTTGCTGCTCAAAGGATGCAGAGTTTCAGACAGACAGGAGGAATGAGTTTTGAGATGTATGCACAATAGGGTAAGTATAGTCAATAAAAAATGTACATTTCAAAAAAAATGAAATAAAAAATAAAATTATCTTTAAAATTTTAAATGTCTTATGTCTTTATTATATTCCAAACAAAATCTAATATTATGATCGTCACCTTGTGGATATACAATAAATACATACATACCCAATGAATTAATTAATATAATCAGAGAGCACACAATTAAAAAGACCTTAACTATAGAGGATGTCCAAAGAAAGAAAAATTAAGACAGAGGTGTCCAAGTAGCCTTGCCTGGCTAGAAACTTCTCCTTGGTAGAGGCCCCATTTAATTTATCCCTCTTATAAACAGTAGTTTTCCATTGTCTTCCAAGGATACTTTCCAAAACCCCCAGTGGATGCCTGACACTACTGATAGTTCCCAACTCCCTATATATTATGTTTTGTCCATCTGATAACTGAAATAACGACTAAGTAACTGACAGGTAAAGAGCATATACAGTGTGGATGCATTGGGTAAAGGAATAACTCACATTCCAGGCACCAGAAAGTGGGATGACTTGAGATATCATCAGGCTACTCAGAAAGACCATGCAATTTAGAATGAGTAAATTGTTCATTCCTGAAATTTTTCATTTAATTTTTTCAAACCATGACTGACCACCGGTAACTGAAACTATGGAAAATAAAACCGCAGATAAGTGGGGGCTACTATTTTTTCATTTGTTCACAAAGTTCTTGGCATCATGCATGTTGCATGAATTAAGAAAAACTGGTTCATAGCCTGAGGTCTCGCCAAGCAGAAGAATTAAATAGTCTTGAGAAATAGTTTATCTAGACTTGACAATCTTAATGGATAAGAACCTTGCATAATGTCTAGTATATAAAATATACTTTTCAAAAATTGTTAACTAAATTGTTTGTGTTCTCATAATACTTGGGACGATATCTGACAAAGAGTGGGTACTCAATGACCAGTTATTGACTTTTATGTTTTCATGACTTTTGCTGGACTAATGAAAATAGATTCTATTTATCCAGCCAAGTACTAAGTATTTTGCATTTATTATCTCATTTAATCTTCATATCAACTCTACGAAGCAGGTGTTATTGTCTGTATTTTACAGATAAAGAAAATAGGCTGGGCGAGGTGGCTCATGCCTGTAATCCCAGCACTTTGGGAGGTGGAGGCGAGAGGATTGCCTGAGCTCAGGGGTTTGAGACCAGCCCAGGGAACATGGTGATGGCAACAACAACAACAAAAAAGTAACCAGATGTGGGGGCATGCACCTGTGGTTCCAGCTACTTGGAAGGCTGAGGCTGAAGGATCACCTGAGCCCGGCAGGTTGAGGCTGCGGTGGCAGCGAGTGTACCACTGCACTCCAATCTGGGCAACAGAGTGAGATTCTGGTTCAAAAGAAAAAAATTAAAATAAAACAAAATAGAAACTGAGGATCAGAAAGATTAAATGATTTTCCTAAGGTCCCTGCTAAGCTTTGGAAGTGGACCCTCCAAAAATGAGGTTGGAAATCCTCATCATGGTTGTATTTAGAAGTGGGGACTTTGGGGAAGTATTTAAGTCATGAGGGCTCCACCGTCATGAGTGGCTCAGGGCTGGGAACTAGCTTATGGCCCCTTTTCCCTTCCAGCATTCTACCAAGTGAGGACCCACAGCATTCAAGGCACCGTCTTGAAAGCAGAGATTGGGGCACTCACCAAACACCGAACATGCTGGCACCTTGATCCTGGGCCTCTCAGCCTTCAGAACTGTGAGGAAATAGCTTTCTGTTCTTTACAAATGACCTAGTCTCAGGCATTTTGTTGTAGCAGCACAGAGAAAGGCGGTCCCCTAGATATAAGGGATGGAGATAGGAATTGATTATTTGATTCCAAAATTTTAACTGTAATGCTTAACCCTGCCCTATTAGCTATTGCTGGCAGAGGCACTGTGTCCTGGCAACTTGAATGTTCCTGGGAAATTCCTAAGCCCCATAAGCCAGCTGTCTGGAAAGAACTTCAGGTACATGGTAGAGCCATAAGGTAGCACCCAGTCTTCTGAATTATCCAGTAGCCCACGGCCAGAATCCCCTGTGTACTCCTTCCCTTTCAGTGACATTGAAGAAGGCTTGGGTAGGAATACAAAAGAGTTGAGGGCTATGAGTTCACGTGGGGTGTCCGGTGTCTAAGTTCCTTGCTTTCATCACAAAATTTAGGTCTCTTGAAAATATGTGCAGTAAGATACTTATTCCATTCTCATTTATGGAGGAAGAAACTGAGGCTTAGAAGATTGAATTATTTGCCCAAGTTCACACAGAACTTGGCAGTAAATGGCAGAGCTGGGTATTGAACTCAGAGATCAACTAGCTTCCCAAGCTCTTTACCACCATGACTGCTTCATTTATTTTATATAGTGTCTAGAAACTACCAGTTAGTACATTACTATTGATATGAAGAATTATAATCATGGCAATCATGTAGTGGGTACTTACATTTTGCTGGACACCGTTTTATTTTTGGTTTTGTTTTTTCCTGAGTTGGAGTCTCATTCTATCGCCCAGGCTGGAGTGCAATGGCACACTCACAGTCAACCCAGTATCGACCTGCTGGGCTCAGGCCATCCTTCCACCTCAGCCTTCCAAGTAGCCAGCCAGAACTGCAGGCGTGCACTACCATTCCCGGTTAATCTTTTTGTTTGTTTTGATTTATTGTAGAGATGCGGTGTCTCCAAGCAGAATCTGTTTGAAACCATCACTATAAACAACCACTAAGCATCAGAAAGAGAAGAAAACATGTTCAGAAAAAGTACAGATGCTAAATGGAATGCCCTGTGGCATGTAGGTTTGGACCCTCTCAGCTTATAAATTATCTCTCAAAACCTTGTTTTAAAAAAAGTTGGAAAATTAATCATTCAGAGATGCCTCTAGGTGGTTTCCAGAAATAAGCATGTTACTCTGCTCTCACTGGAATTGACACTGTCAGTGTGAGGCTTACACATTAATTGAGCTGACGAATGCTCCTGAATATAGTTTAAGCAATCAAGGAATGATAGCAATAATCCCTAACATATGTATGAATTTATGGTGTGTAATGCTGTTTTGCATGTATTGTGTTGCTTTATCCCACAACCACTGCAATCTAGTGGACTCCCACTTAGATATAAGCAAACTGAGGTTCAGATTTTAGGTTTCTTGAATTCAATTCATTGCTTTTTCTATTATTTTTACATGCAAATAATAATAATAACAATAATAATAATTAAGGAAATGGCCTGGGAACACAGACACACTGCCCACTACACAATTCTGCATGGGCCATGCCTGGTGTATTAACTTCTTATATTTTATAAGAGATGACAAAAAATAAGTTAAATAAATATGATTCCTTCCTTCTGTAGGATTGCAGTTGAATGAAACAACTGCTTGTCTAAAGAACATGTACCTATTTATTTATCAAATACTAGGATATAGGGCTTTGCTGGCACATAAACTTTTGTGCAAGTTACACAAAGGTGCCTTAACCTCTGAACTGATGCAACCTCAGACAAAGAGATAACTCCCAGAAGCATGGCGCTAGTCAGATTTTAGCTCCCATTTGCCCCTCAGGCCAGACAGCTTTGTCCAGTGAATAAATCGCACAACCAGAGGCAGAGATTCACCCTCTGGAGGAGCAGGCATATGTGACTGGATTATTACAGCAGTGTCAGATGCATTATAAGAGAGATTTGAGGAAGGCACTACACGAGCATAAACTAGGAGGTCCTTCAAAATATTACATTCAATAGGACCATTGAAGTTTAAAGGATCCCAATTCCTGGTATCCTTTTTACCTGCCTCTGAACCAATGGAGAGACAAAGTTTTAAAATAAATTGACTTTAAAGAATGTGACTTTAGGCCTATGGGCAAGTGAACTTCTTCCTGTGAATTCCCAGAATCAGACCATCTCATCAACTGCAGGCGGCACTGGGTCATCACTGGCTCTGCTTGAGGACTGGCCATGTCAAATTCAGCTTTGAGAAATAGCAAGCAGAATGTGTGATTCCTGCAAAGTGGATTATTTGCCAGAGAAGAAGGGAAGAAGGGTTTGAGCCACTCATTCTTAGTTCCTCTCCCCAAATTCATCCACTAAAAATTCACTCCTCGGCCGGGCTTGGTGGCTCAGCCTGTAATCCCTTGCCTTGGGAGGCTGAGGTGAGTGGATTGCCTGAGCCCATGGGTTCGAGACCCACCTGGGCAACTTGGCGAGACCTCATCTCTACAATAAATCAAAAAATTAGCCGGGCATGGTAGCGCGCGCCTGTAGTTCCAGCTACTTGGAAGACTGAGGCGGAAGGATCGCCGGAGCCCAGTAGGTCGAGGTTGCGGTGACCGGGAGTGGCCACTGCACTCCAGTCTGGGTGACAGAGTGAGACTCCAACCCCCCCCAAAAAAAATTTCACTCCTCCTCACCCAGGAGGAATGAGAAAAGAGATGAAGAAAAATCTAGAAGATAACAGAGCTCCTCCCATATGGACAGAAATATCTGGAGTGGGGAAGAAGCCCATCCTCTCCCACTCCCCACTTAACAAATACAATGATGTTACCCATTTCTACTCCCAGCACTTGGCAATGAACAAGGATGAGACCTGTTTTACTCTCCATTTCAGCTCCAGCACCTGTCACAGAACTGGGCGCATAGTGGGAGCGCCACAGATATTTGTTGAAAAATAATGATTATATGTTCACTAGTAAGATTGCAAAGGCCTCCAGAAAGGAAATAGCATTTGAGTTAAGACTTTGGTTTTTTTTTTTTTTTTGAGTTGGAGTCTCACTCTGTCGCCCAGGCTGGAATGCAGTGGCACGCTCATAGCCACCGCAGCCTCCACGTGCTAGGCTCAGGTGATCCTGCTGCCTCAGTCTTCCAAGTAGCTGGAACCACAGGCATGTGCCACCATGCCTGGCTGATTTTTTAATTTATTGTAGGGACGAGGTCTTGCCATGTTGTGCAGGCTGATCTTGAACCCCTGAACTCAGGTAATCCTCTTGCCTCCGCCTCCCAAAATGCTGGGATTACAGGCATGAGCCACTGCATCCTGCTTGAGTTAAGCCTTGAAGAATCAGTAGCTAAGAAAAAGTGACTCAGGGAATTGCATGAAGATTGATAGGAACAGCAGGGTCTGTGAGAAGTGAAAGCCAGAAGAGAACACTGGAGAAGGCAGATGGTAAAATGTCTTGTGTGCCAATCAAATGAGTTGTTGGAATGCAAAGAAAATGAAGCAAGGATGTGTCGTGGATTGGTGGCGTAAGGTCTGGGTTAACACGACAGCAGTTGCAACTCCACAGATACGCCTCCTCTAAAGCTCCCGTTTAAATGGAGGTGCACCAGCCAGGCTCGGTGGCTCAGTCTGTAATCCTGCGCCTTGGGAGGCTGAGGTGAGTGGATTGCGTGAGCCCGTGGGTTCGAGACCCGCCTGGGCAACTTGGCGAGACCTCATCTCTACAATAAATCAAAAAATTAGCCGGGTGTGGTAGTGCATGCCTGTAGTTCCGGCCAGTTGAAAGGCTGAGGCAGAAGGATCGCCGGAGCCCAGCAGGTTAAGGCTGCTGCGGTGGCCGGGAGCGGCCACTGCACTCCGGTCTGGGCAACTGAGTGAGACTCCGACTCAAAAATAAATAAAAATAGAAATAAATGGAGGTGCACCAAAAGAGAAAAACCTCTTCAGCAGAGCTGACAAAAGAAAAGCAAAGACTGTCAATTAGCAGGAGTTTGGCCGTCCATTTTATGACAGGGAACTCACTGTAAAACACATTTTACAGTCTTGCCTCTCGTGCTCTAACTTGAACCAGAATAGCTGAACCCTCAAAAGCAAAAGCCAATGCACTGGCTCGCTGGCACTGTCTCTCCCTACAGACCAGGATTCAGAGAGAGGTTCCTTGCCCAGTTACCCAGAAAGTGCCTTTTGAACCCACCAGAGCCCTGATCCTCTCTTCACCCACATCAGTTCTTCCATCTACAGATCCTTCTAGGAAGCACTTCTCCCAGCATAGTTGCGGCACCATCTCAGGATACTTGGGTGGATTGCAAATAAGAGGAAGTCGAACTCTGAGAGGAATGCAAGCAGGAAGGAAGGGCAAGGTGGTGGGGGAAATTTCTTATGGGCTTTGATTTTCAAAGAATATCTGCAAAATGCCTCTAATTCAGAGACAGCATCAGTTTAGCAGCAGACCACCTTGCTCAGGCATCTCCACCCTTGAAGAAGGGCAAACCTGAGCTTGGAGCTTATATCCCAGACAAAAGGCCTCCTGGTATCCAGGTGGCCAGTAAATGGCACTAAAGGTGTTTATTTCTCCAGCCCTCTCTACTGGCAACTGGAAGCTAGGGTAGACCTAAAGGTCTCCACTGAAGGATCAGAAAACAGAATGAAAAACTCCCATCTATGGAAAGACTCTGTAGCTTAAGGGACAGAGCAACCTTTTGAAGACTAAACGTAAAGCAATACTATGATAATAATTTTCTACAAGATACTTGAAGTGTTTAAAAGACAGCCATCTAAGCCGGGCTCGGTGGCTCAGCCTGTCATCCCGCGCCTTTGGGAGGCTGAGGTGAGTGGATTGCCTGAGCCCGCGGGTTTGAGACCCGCCTGGGCAGCGAGACCTCATCTCTACAATAAATCAAAAAATCAGCCGGGCGTGGTAGTGCATGCGTGTAATTCCGGCTACTTGGAAGGCTGAGGCGGAAGGATCGCCGGAGCCCAGCAGGTCGAGGCTGCGGTGGCCGGGAGCAGCCACTGCACTCCAGTCTGGGCGACAGAGTGAGACTCCAACTCAAAAAAAAAAAAAAAAGACAGCCATCTGCTTGGCATTCTTATCACCACAAGAAGGCCCTAGGAAGCAAATGAACTGAGATGAAGACAAAAGGGTAAAGAAAGACCATCATTCGTTCACCAAGTGTGTACTCAGCACCTGCTATGTGCCAGGCACTGTCGTGGGCACCTCAGGATACGGGAGTGAAGCAAAGCACATACAGACTCCTGCCCCATGGTGCCTGCATGCCAGCAGGGCAGACAGACAACAAACAAGCACAAGAAATAAGTTATTTAACAAGTTGAAAGATGATTCACGCTGTGGGGGGGGAAATTCAAGCAAGGTAGGGGATCAGAAGTGCTGTGCTGTGGATGGTGGGGGTGGAGGCAGTTTACAACTCTGAATAGGGTAGAATTTACAGGTAGAATTTACTGAACTAGGGTGGAGGAGATGAGAAAAGGGTAGGGATTAAGGGTAACTTCTGGGTTTGGGTCTTGAGTAACTGGATGCTTTCTAATGAAAAAAATAATAAAGCCGGGCTCAGTGGCTCAGCCTATAATCCCGTGCCTTTGGGAGGATGAGGTGAGTGGATTGCCTGAGCCCACGGGTTCGAGACCTGCCTGGGCAGCGAGACCTCTTCTCTACAATAAATCAAAAAATCAGCTGGGCGTGGTAGCGCATGCCTGTAATTCCGGCTACCCGGAAGGCTGAGGCGGAAGGATCACCGAAGCCCAGCAGGTCGAGGCCTCGATGGCCGGGAGCGGCCACTGCACTCCAGTCTGAGCAACAAAGTGAGACTCTAACTCAAAAAAAAAAGAAAAAATAATAAAGGAGAAAAGTTTGCAGTACTGAAAATCAAGAGTTAAGTGTGTTTTTCTTTTTCTTTTCTCTTTTTTTTTTGAGTTGGAGTCTCACTCTGTCGCCCAGACTGGAGTGCAGTGGCCGCTCCCAGCCACCGCAGCCTCGACCTGCTGGGCTCCG
>NW_007225824.1:90103-100836 GCF_000164805.1 Carlito syrichta
CACTCACCTCGGCTTCCCAAAGTGCTGGGATTACAGGCTGAGCCACCGAGCCCAGCCAGTGTGTTTTTCAAGAGAGCAGTTTTTAAGTATCTTCACCCCACACACATAAACACACACATACAAATGGTAACTATGGGCAGTGATGGATATATTAATTTATGGTAATCATCATGCAATGTATTTGTATAACAAATCATCATTTTGTACTCCTTGAATATACAGCATACAATTTTAATGTCGAATATATATATTTTTTGAGTTGGAGCCTCACTTTGTCGCCCAGGCTGGAGTACAGTGGCACGCTCACAGCCACCACAGCCTCAACCTGCTGGGCTTTGGCAGTATTTCCACTTCAGCCTTCCAAGTAGCTGGAACTATAGGCTTATGCTACCACACCCAGCTAATTTTTTGATTTATTGTAGAGACAAGGTTTCACCAAGTTGCCCAGGCTGGTCTCGAGCCCCTGAACTCAGGTAGTCCTCTTGCCTCGGCCTCCCAAAGTGCTGGGATTACAGACTTGAGCCATCAAGCCTGGCCCAAATATTTTTATAATAAAAATAATAGCATAAACCTTTTAAAAGTCACATTTTGAATCAAAATAACTTTCTTATAAAATATTATTAATATTTTTAAAAATTAATTCTTAAAATGCGTGGGAACCAGGCTACATACTAGGCACTGCAGGGTTTGCCAATCCAGACTGTCAGAGGAAATTCTCAAAATACAATTAGAACTCAAAATGCAATTTGAAGGTAGCTAGCTCATCATTCTTTGATTGTTCTGAACTTATTTCCTGAATATTGGTTTTTAAAAATGAAAAGGTAGATCTAAGCTAGACACAAATCAGAGGCAATTATTTTAAAATGAGGGAAAAAATGAACTCAAGTATTGACAGCTCTGAGTGGAATCAAAAATTCTGTAATTAACCGAAAATTACCTTACAGAAATGTATGCAAATATGATATGTTTCATTTAACATTGAAAGGATCAGTTCCTTGATTTATAAATTTTACTGTTGGGATTTTTGTTTAAACAAATATTGGTTTTGCTGAGTTAGGGATCTGGCAAAACTAGTTTCCCAAAACAGAGATCGCAAGGCCTAAACCTCACTGACAAGACAGCATGGGATGAGAAGACTGCCCCAACCCAGCAAAAAATCAGCTAAGACCAAGATGGTGTCAAAAACAACCTTCACTTACCCTTTTTGCTTAATTGATGCAAATTATGACACATTAGCCTGCTAAAAATTCCATTCATATGCTCACCAGCACCATGACAGCTTACAATTACCATAACTACTCCCAGAAATTATCCTATAATGGTTTAAAAGGGGGAGGTGGAGCAGGAATCCTCCACAGAGCAAGACGGGACACTGAAACTTCTTTGACAGGAAGCAGCGTTTGCTCGTGTCAGTGCACCAGCTCAAGGCTGAGCCCCCAAACACAGTGAGGCATTGCCTTATATACCTTTGCTTACTTCCCTTTACATTGTAACCCCTTTGTCTTCCCTATAAGATAACATATTTGCACCATACAATTTGATTGGATTTTCCATAGCTTGGGGCTACCATTAGTCTTTCATGCTGCACATTGATTGGTTTTACAGAATCATCTCATCCACGTGTCCTATTTACTGATTGGTTTACAGGATTACTACTCTGATTGGTTTCCACCAAAAGTTTAAGCATGTAGCCTGCCAAAGTAAAAAGCCCGAGAAAGAGAAAGCACAAAGAAGCAGGAAGTAACTTATTTCCCCTTTTTCTGTTTTTTTTCTGCATTTTCAGAAGGGCCCCTACCTCAGAGGAACCCTCAGTTCTGGAAACTCCCTACCTATTTCCCAGAAAACCCATGAACAATCCACCCTTTACTTCGCATATAATCAAGAGATAACTATAAAAATAAAACCCCAGTGATATACGGCTGCCGTGCTTCTTATAGACCAGCCCAGGCTGCTCTGCCTATGAAATAACCTGCTCACTGTTATTTCAATAAACTTGTTTTCATCTCCCAACTAAAACCCCAGAAATGTGTAGAGGCTGCTCTGCTTATAGAGTAATTTTCTTTCTGTTCTATTCTCTTAATAAACTTGCTTTTGCTTTATCTTATTGGCTCACTCTTGAATTATTTTCTGTGTGAAGCTAAGAACCTACTTGACCTCTCGGGTGGAACTCCAACTTTGGAATCCCCTGTCACTGTGATATATTCCTAGTGTGGGTTTCCACTGACCCTAAAAGGGTCACTCTGGGTGCTATTGTGCCTAGACTATGGGGGTCAATGATGGAAGGAGGAAACCTGGTTTAGTAACCCAGGTGAAAGAAGACAGCAGTTCAGACCAAGATGGAAATAGCAGACTGGCGAGAGTAGACATATTTTAAGGGTAGGGTCAATAGCGTTTCCTATTGGTGTGGAATGTGAGAGAAAAAAGGATGAATTCAGAGTTTGGGGCCTGAGCGACTAAAAGGATGGAATTGCTATCAGTTGACTAAGTTTGGGGAAACCTTGAGGGCAGCAGACACAGGAGATGAAAATTAGGAGTTCAGTTTTTGATATGTTGAGTTTCAAAAGTCCACCAGACACACAAGTGGAGATGTTGAGTATGCAATGGGATACTTCAGTCTGGAGTTCAGTCTGGAGAAGTCTGGGATGGAAATTTATATTTCAGAGTTCTCAGCATATGAATGGAATTCAAATCCCTGAGGCTGAGTGGAATTATCAAGGGAATTAGTGTAATAGAGAAGAAGACCAAATCCAATTCTTAAGGATCTCCAACAATAATAGAGGAGAAACCAGCAAAGAAAACAGAGGAGTGGCCAGAGATAAGAGTATAATAAAACCAATAGGGTATAGTACTCTGGAAACCAAATGAAGAAGTAAGTCAAGAAAGAGAAAGTGATTAGCTGTGTGTATGCAATTGATAGGCCAAGTAAGATAAGGGATAAGAACTGACCATGGGATGGTATCCCAGGATAGGCATTGGGAACTGCAGTGGTTCAGTGAAATGGTGAGAAGGAAGCCTAACTGGAGTGGGCTTAAGGAAGAGTAGGAGGAAAGAAGAGAATTTTGTTTCAAGAGGAAGCAAGAATAGAATGACTTTGGGGAAGAAGAGTTTCAAGAAGTTCAGTCGTTTTTAAGATGGAAGGGGTAGCTGGGCTCGGTGGCTCAGCCTGTAATCCCGCCCTTTGGGAGGCTGAGGTGAGTGGATTGCCTGAGCCCGCGGGTTCGAGACCCGCCTGGGCAACTTGGCAAGATCTCATCTCTACAATACATCTTAAAAAAAAGATGGAAGGGGTAACAGCATGTGTGTAGGTTTGTGGGCTTAATCTAGTAAAGAACAAAGATTGGAAACATTAGAGAAAGGAGGGAGAAGTGCTGCCGATATTCTTGAGTGACTGGTTTTAGATTAGAGTGGCACATTTATAGTAGGAAAAGGGCAGGCAAAGGAGGGGGGTTATGGGTGCTGGTACAGTATGAATGAGAGGATAGAACTACCATGGAATAAAAGATTTAGTATGAGCACGGAAACTAGCTAAACATATTAAGGTACTTCTTAATAACCACTGTACTCATTGTAATTCAAACCCCCAAACTACACTTAAAAATGCCGTTTATACAACTTGATAACAAAAGATATAATGATGATAATAAGATGAAAATATAAACTAAAATCCTCAAGTGTTCAGGGATTAAAAGTTATTATTTGGCCTTCAACTCTAATAATTAGATTCAAGACATATATCAAAATCTCAAAGACAACTAAACTTGTAGTAGAATATAGAACAGAATTCTTAGTTTTCAAGTCACTGCTGAAGATAAGTCGTACATAAAATTATCTACGTCACCTGGAAAAAATGAGAGGGAGGAAATAGGAATACATAAAAAATAGAAGGCATAAAATAAAATTATGCATGCAATACCAAAAACATCAGTTGTATAAATACATGTCAGTTAACCCCTATTAAAGGGCAAAGACTTTTAGGGTGTATTTCAAAAAGGTTTAATTACATGCCGCTTATAAGAGATTCACCTAGAGGAAAATTGCATAAAATGCTTAAAAATAAAAAGATGGTGAACATCTCACCAACTGATCTGCAATGCCTCAGCCAGGGCAGGCAGGAAAATGGATTCATGAGTATTTAGCTTGACTCCACGGCATCTAACTCTAGGGAAAATCATAACCATAATCATAATTCATCATAATCATTATCATAACGATCACAGACATTTTTCATCCTTTCTCCCAGCTCCTTTGCTTGTTTTCTACTGTGAGTGTGCCTCTTACCTATCCTGACCTACCTGTGGACATGTCACACAGTTAGCTGACAGCTGAAGCTGGACCCTCTGACTTAGTACTTGACACAGCCCTTTCTTTGTACAAACCCATCCTCCTTGTCCTCACAATGTTCTTTTTCTGCCCCAGAGCATCCATGAGGTGTGTGGAGGTTGTCCAGCCCTTGCCTTTATTCCCCGCAAATTCCTCATGCCTTACTTGGTGAAAACTTTGATTTGACCTATAATGACTAACCTGCTAAATAACCGGAGCCTCTGTGTCTTCTGGCAGACAGGAACAAACAGAAAGCAGGGGTAGCAGAAGCCATTCCAGGTAAGGCAGAAAACGAAGCTAAAAAATGTGTTGTGTATGGGACCAAGAGGGTCATTTTAAATCGATACAGGGTAAATTCCATTAGAATGAAGCCACTAATGTGTATGACCTAGTGACAGCGCATCAACATTCAAACAGTAAAAGCCGTTGGGCATTATCTCTGTCACTCTTGTCTCTATTTGTATTGTGACAGCCTCCCAGCTAGTCTCCCTGCCTCCCATCTTGCTTCACTCTCCCTGCTGAAGCTAGAACAAGGTTTAAATGCAATCTGACCCTGAGAAGAACCCTGACTTGTACCTATCCCCTTGTTACCAAAGGCCAAGCACGTGAGCACAGAAGCCCTATGATGCCTGTTCCCTTCCCCCTCCCAGTCTCACAGCCCACTAACCCCTGCATCTGACTGTCCCTCTGAACTACAGGCAGCTCCCAGGACCCACTCCCATGCTTCACCTACCTACCTTTGCACATCTTGCTCTCTCTGCCAATGAACGTCCCCGGCCCCTTCTCCCCAGCCCTCATTTGCCTGGAAGATTCTTCCTCATCCTTCACAACCCATCAGGAAAATCTTCCCTTCTAGAAGCATTGCCTAATGTACCCTCAGGCTGTGAGAAGCCCTCATCTCTCCATGCCCCCCATCACAGTACCCTGCATCTGTCTTTTAGCTGCTAGTTTATTTGCGGTAACACCCACTAGGCTGGGAGGGTCGGGCTATGATAGCAGAGGCTGTACCTAACGCATCTAGCACAGGTGCCTAGGCACATGCTAAGCCCTCATCAATGTTTCAGAGTGAATGAATTGGAAGAGGCAAGGACAGAAAACTAGCAGAGGTCTTCAACAAGGAAGAAAGACATGAGCAAGAACCCATTCGAGAGCAGGACAGAGTCAGAAGTTGAAGCCCTCGAGTTCTCTGAGTGTTCTGCTGGGGAGGGCTCCTGGCTCCTGGAAACCTTCCAGAACGGAGGGTAGGGGGAACAGACCCTCAAAAGAAGGAACCAAACTAGAATGGTCTAGCAAATGAACCGAGTATTTGAGGTCAGGATGTCTTGAAAATCTAGGAAGTCTGGTCCCTTGTCCTTATAACTCACATGGGACAGGCCAAAGCCACATCTAGAATAAGTCCCCAAAAGTTCCAAGGGCAGAGATTAAATAGCTAAGCAGCCCGTTTCACTTCCATTTTTCCTTTTAGGAGACAGGAATCATTTGTGAGATTTGCAAATTTGAAGGAAAGTAGAAATCCCCAAGTAGTCACTTGGTAAATAAGGACAGCTCCTATCCCCTTGTGGCTGCCATCATTGTTGTCTGGGGTCATAATCACGGGGTGTCCACTGAAGGGCAGCTGCAGGAAAGTGTGTGCTTCCTTAAGGACAGGAAGAAGCTCACACGCCCAATTCCCGCCTCCCCCAGAGAGTCCTGCTCCCTCCACTTCCCTTCCTCCCCGCCTCCCCCATCCCTACCTCTCCCTACACACACACTCACACGTGCACACACACATGCATACACAGACTACATACCCAGTCCTAGCCCTTCCCAACACGTAAACTGTTATGTTCTCATGATTGAACTGATATGAGGTCTATTTACTTTGAATTAAGAAGAAAATGCTTATGGTTCACAAAGTCAACAAACGGTGTCCTAGCAGCTGCTTGTGTAGCTATTGTGAGATGATATTCTCTCTCTTACTCGGTCTCCTTTTCTCTTTCATATCCTCTCCCTGACCACCAAGGGGTTCTTTTTTTCCCTCTGTTTTAGGTAATAGAACATTTTGAAGTTTCAATGAAAATTAAGAATCCCTCTCTAGGAAAAAATATGTAAACACATGCTCACAATTCTGTATGTACAATTCAAGGAATTCATAGATCCCTGAAACCTACCCATGATACCTGGTTCATAGCCCTGCCCTAAACACAAGGAATACACCATTTGTATTGTTCCTTGCATCTAGGCAAGGAACAAAATGATTATGGGGTGGTTATTCCTGAAAAACTTTAATGAACTCAGGTCACTTCAAACTATCTCCTCCACTCCTCCTTGGCATTACATATTCCAATCTCAAAGCGTTAATGCTCTTGTCCACCAGGCTCTGGTTGGGCGGCCTCTCCCTGCCTTCCCCCAGCTAACCAGAACTAATGACATGTGAACACACTTTTATGATAGCCTGAGGAAAATGCCATCAGGATGCTAGGCATCTCCAAAGCCATCCAAAGCTGAAAACAAATGGCTTTGAGGATCTTCTCACCAGGCTTTACTAGGCAAGCTAAGCCACTACGGGGCGTTGACCATCTAGGAATGACAAAGAGCTACCCATGGCCAAGTGCAGATGCTGAGATGCCTTCCTCTCCCTCACACCTCGAGGTCCAAGCTTGACTTCATTGCTTCATGAGTCCCCGGAGTCTCATTAATGTCAGCTGGTCTAGGGATAGTCTTATGTTCCTGATCATGCACTATCATTAAGCGGAAGTATCTCTTTAATCAAGTCATTTGGAAAACAGGAAACAAATGAAATAAAGGAAGATATTAAAAATTGTTATCTAGTGTTTCTTATGTGCCAGGCACCGGGTAAGATGCTTGCTCTGCGTATCCTTCTTTAGTTCTCACAAACAACCCTCTCAGATATAACTTTAAAAAGTCACTATGGGTTAGAGGTTAAATAGGCAGCTTCTAGAGACAGAGCAATTGGGTTGGAATCCCATCTCTACCATATGTCAGTTGCAAGTTACTTAATCCCTCTGTGCCTCAGTTTCTTCACCTGTAAGAGGGGATAAGAACGTCTTAAAAATACTTCTGTCAGCCAGGCTCGGTGGCTCAGCCTGTAATCCCGTGCTTTGGGAGGCTGAGGTGAGTGGATTGCCTGAGCCTGCGGGTTCGAGACCCGCCTGGGCAACTTGGCGAGACCTCATCTCCACAATAAATCAAAAATTAGCCGGGCATGGTAGCGTGCACCTGTAGTTCCATCTACTTGGAAGGCTGAGGTGGAAGGATCGCCGGAGCCCAGCAGGTCGAGGCTGCGGTGGCCGGGAGTGGCCACTGCGCTCCAGTCTGGGCGACAGAGTGAGACTTTCACTCAAAAAAAAAAAAAAACTTCTGTCATAGGTTTGTCATGAGCGTTACATGAGTCACTACATACAAAGTATTTGAAAAAAACCGCAGACAACAATAAAGTGCTCAAAATGTGTAAACCACTACCACTCTGCATTTTACAGATTGAAAATGAAGTCTCAGAGAGGCAAAGTGACTCTCTCAAGGTCACTAAACTACGTATTTAGTAAGTGATCCGGAGGCCTGGGGTCATAACCATTCCATGATGCTTTCAAATACTCTTGTATGCCAGATTCTTTGAAATAGTCATCTTTTTAAAAATCAGTCTTGGCGGGGCTCGGTAGCTCAACCTGTAATCCCAGCCCTTTGGGAGGCCGAGGCGAGTGGATTGCCTGAGCCTGTGGGTTCGAGACCCACCCGGGCAACTTGGTGAGACTGCGTCTCTACAATAATAAAGTAACAAAATCAGTCTTTATGACGCAGCATCATTATTGCCATATTCCTGCTGAAACTTGGTTCACATTTTGCCTCATCATGGCCATTTTTGCTTAGACTGACACGCTTTGAATCTAGCACAGGTTAGACATAGATAAATACATTTCCAATGGGCAAGTTTTAGGACATTTTACTGCAGGTCAAGCTGGCAGCCTGCCCCACCCCCACAAAAATCTCTACCAGATACAAGACAAGGACAGCCCAAGCATTCAATTCATGGTTTAGCATAATAATCTCTAAGAAACTCTCTGTTTCCTTGTCCAAGGTGGAAGGTCAAAGATCACCCCTTAGCTGGCTGAAGCCATAGAAATGATAATAAGATCACCGTTTTTGCTCATGGAAATATCTGACAGGTCTCTTGCAGGAAAAACCCTCCCCTTGTCTCCTCCCACCCAGTGCACTACCATGGTGGCAATCATGTGACTAACCCACCCACCTGCCTGCTGTCCATCACCTGACATCAGTACCTACGCTTAATTAATCCTTCTTGATGATACGGAGCAGACCACCACCCAATCACCTTAATGACCTTCCCCCATCAAAGGGTAGGATTAAAAAGACCCAACCAGCATCCAGAGGTCATTGTCTTGCTAAGCTAGGGTCTGGGCTTGTGCTCTTTGAGCTCTGGCTAGGCCATGTTTCCCGGCTTTGGCCCCCTTCCCTACCTTGGGGAGGTGAATCTCCTCCCTCTCTCTCTCTCTCTCTCTCTCTCTCTCTCTAATTTACTTTTTAAATAAACTTTATTTTTTAATCTAACTTCTGTACAATTCTTTGCATCGTTCATCAGATCGAACCCCAGACACCCACACCCCCAGCGGGCCTGACGTAGCATTCTAGATGCCTCACTGGGAGTGTGACCTAATACCTGCCCTAAACACAAACCTGAATCTAACTACAAGGAAACATTAGATAATTCCAAATTGAAGGCCATTCTAAAAAGTAACCGGTCATACTCTTGAAAACTATCACCTGTAGTTCCAGGTACTTGGAAGGCTGAGGCAGAAGGATCACCAGAGCCCAGCAGGTCGACACTGGGTTGACTGGAAGTGTGCCAGACTGGGCGAGGGAGTGAGACTCCAACTCAAAAAAGAAAGAAAGAAAGAAAGAAAACTCTCAAGGTCATGAAGACAAAGCCTGAGGACAAAGACTGGAAAGTGAGGGATATCACAAAGAAATTCAAAACTTGATCCAAGATCGGATCCAGAACCTAAAATGCACTTTTCCATTTACTATATGGGACATCAGTAGATCAATTCACAAAATTTGAATAAGATAGGTGGGTTCGTTAATAAATAGTATTGTATTAACACAAATTGCTTGATTTTGATCATTCCGAGAAAGCATTTTTGATTCTTGGAGAAATCTACATTGAGGTTTTAAGAGGTAAAGGGACATCATGCCTGCAATTTCCTTTCAAGCAGTTCCGAAAAAGAAGTTATTTCATGTATACAGAGAGAATGATAAAACAAATGTAGCAAAATACTAAACTTTGGGAAATCTAGGTGAAGAATATTCAGGAATTATCTGTCCTATTCTTGGAACTACCTCAAAATAAAAACGTTTTGAAGGAAGAACACAAAGCATCAATCTTTTCACTGTTCATGAATGCCCCTGAGCATGCAGGCTGTGAAACAGAGTTTCTCTTTGGTTTCACCAACAAGACGTTGCTTCATTCCAGAGAAGGTTTCCTTGTTGATGTTAACACAGCAGAATTTGCTTTTCCAGGGGAGAAAATCTTTCTAAGCCATCAATGGAGCCTTTTATAGAAAAAGAGACATTTTAAAATTGGAAGACACTGTTCTCTCTTGTCCTACAGGACATAGCAACTCCTCACCCCTTTCCCCACTCTTAAAAAATGTCCAGCCGTGGTTACACTTATCATCCAACACCCACTCACAAAACCCTTTTTTGTCTGGCAGATTTTCACAGGCTTCTAAAGAATGTGGTGAATTTGCTGTTGCTGAATGTGGTTCATTTGCACAAAATTCCTCACCCCCTTTCTCCAGCCATATTTTCATCATCCCTGCCCTTTGCTCCAATAGGCCACTTGACATCAAAACTGGAGAAAGAGGGGAGGAAAGGCAAGAACCAAAGGAGAGGCTGCGGTTCATTCAGTGAGTGAGTGCAGCTAAGTGCCACCATCTGGGCCAGAGACCAAGCGGGGAAGGAGGCAAGTCCAGCCCTGCCCTCACAGAGTCTGCCCTGGGGAAGACAGGTAGGAGTTGCCAACCAAAGCATGGAGAGTGTTGCAGAAGGAGAGGTATGGGAAACGTCTCATACCTGAAGAATGGCCTCGTGAAAGTTAGGTCAAAGGAAGTGGGGTAGGCGTGGAGGAAAAAAGATACTTTTCACTCATGAAAGTAACTCTCTTTGAAAAACAAAATAAAACAGTACTATGGGTGTGTGGCAGGATGCGGCAAATGGTCAAATATATTTCTTGTATGATTGAATGAATAAACACGGAAACATGTAGCTGGTTCGGGATGAGCAGTTGGCCTCACCTGGGCTGCCACTGGCCCAGCGGCAGAAAAGGGGTTAATAGTAGTTAAAGGTATTTCCTTTTGAAAGGCAAGTTGCAACTTTAAAGACCCACCAGGTCCCTG
>NW_007225824.1:100940-144428 GCF_000164805.1 Carlito syrichta
GCCCGCTGTGCTAGCCAGCGTAATAAAGTGCCACTTCCTATAATAGTCTCAGTGTCATGATCTCTCTATTTTTCCTGCTACAGGTGGGATTATAAAAAGATGGAACTGCTGAGGGAAATAGTATGAAGGTTCTTCAAAAGCAGGAAAATAGAACTGCCATATGATCCAATAGTCCCACTTCTGGGTCTATACCCAAAAGATATGTTTATACTCGTGCGCACAGCAGCATTATTCACAACCAGCCAAAAGGTGGAAGTAAACCAAGTGCCCGTCCACAGATGAATGGATGACCAAAAAGTGGTATACACACAATGAAATACTAGTCGACTTGAAAAAGAAAGGAAATGCTGTCACATGCTACAACAAGTGGCCATCATGCTAAGTGAAACGAGTTCATCCCCAAAGGACAGATATGGCATGCTTCCACTTATGCAAGGCACCTACAAAAGTCAAATTCATAAAGACAGAAAGTAGAATGGTGGTTGCCAGGGGGCCCGAGGGTGGGGAGAATGGGGAGTATTGTTTAATGGATATCGAGTTTCAGTTTTGCAAAAAGAAACATTTCTGGAGATCTGTTTTACAACAATGTGAACATACTTAACACTACTGAACTATACATTTTTAAATGGTTAAGATGGTAAGTTTCATGTTATGTTCTTTACCATAGTTTTAAAGACAACTACATGTGTCGCCAAGCCCAGGTGCCAAGTATGCTATAAACCTGACAACTTAATTCCTGCCTTAGCACTACTACTATTATTGCTAATTACTAGTATTACTTTATGTATTTATTTATTACCACATTTACTGTTTGAAGTCTTGCCGTATGCCAGATACTGTGCTAAATACTTTACATCATTAGCTCATTGTGATACAATTTTTTTAAAAAATCTATCTGGTCTTTGTTCCCAATTCCTGGCACATAGCTTTAAAAACCCTTAGAATTTCCTGAGTGATAGGAATGTCTTTGTTATGCTAATGAGATGGCTCCAGGCAGTTTCCCTAGATGGCTTCAGGATGGGAGCTGCTCACCAGAAAGGCTGGTGATTAGAGAGCTGGAAATTTCAGTACCCCCACTGCTCCCACCCCATCCCAAGATCTGGAGAGAAGACTGGAGATGGAGTTCACACAGTTGGCCGATGATGGGCTCAATTGTGTCTACGGAATGAAACCTCAGTAAAAAATTTCTGGTTGGTGAAAACATTCCCTGGACTCCATAGGTCAGAGGCATCTATGCTCAGGGCCCTTCCAGACCTTGCCCTGTGTGTCACTTCTTCCGGTTGTACACTGTATCCTTTATAATATAATGGTAATCCTAAGTATAGGGCTTTCCAGAGTTTTGTGAGTAGGGCTAATGAATCATCAGCCCTGAAAGGGGTCATGAGACCTCCCAAATTTGCAGCCAAGTTGAACAGAAGTTCGAGTAGCCTGGGGACCCCAGTTGCAGCTGATGTCTGAAGCAGGGCAGTCTTGTAGGGCCACGCCCCTTTAACTTGCGTGATCTGATTTTGATGCCGCTTACTGTCAGAACCGGATTGAATTGTAGGACATCCAGTTGTGGAAGAATTGGTGTTGCAATGCACTCCCATGCATGACAACAGCTTTATCCAGGGGATCATTATCCCCATTGTACGGATGAGAAGCTGAGATCGAGGGTAGTTTCACGTTCCCACGATCCCAGAGTCGGAAGCAGTAAAGTCCAAATTTATACACACGTTTGTTTAACTCCAGAACCTGAGCTCTTAATCCAGGGTGGCAGTTTAGCACACGCCAAGGCTACCACTCTCATTTTGGTTACATGAATGACACTCTTGCTGTTGGATAATGCAATCCCTATAATCATTTCCTAGGCGTTTGCCAGGCTTGCCTGATCATCAGACGACCCCGAGGCAGTTATTAAAAAGGGGAATTCCCAGGCTCCTCGCCTGAAGATTCTGATCTAGTCAGTTTAAGATGGGGCTTAAGGACTTTTTTTTTTTTTTTTTGTCTTTAGCAAGCTCTCCAGGTGATTCTGACAATCAAGCAACTTTGGCAAACACTGCTCTATGCTTGCACGTACCAGCCTCCTCACGTAGGTGTATCAGTCTTCTCTCTAACCCGGCCCTTCTGCTGTTCTATTTCTCTGACACATTCCTCCTAGGAGATCACGAAGAGCTAGACACAACCTCTCTCCACACTGTTGCTCAGTCCTACACTTGGAAGAATTTTAATAAATCAAGGCAATATGAATCCAACTCAGCATGTCCAAAACCAAACCCATCAACGGCCGCTCTCCTGCTTCCTGCTTTTCCTTCTACCTTCTGTAACTCCATGAATGACCCATCATCCACCCACACTGCCATGCCAGAAATCCTCCCACATCCTCGTTCTACTTTCTCCTTCATTCTTCATTCCTTGGTCACTGTTTCCTAGTTATTTCCACCTGAATAACCAGTCCCCCCTCTTCTTTCCCATTGCCCGGATGATACCCTACTCCATTTTATACCCAGACCAGCTTACTAACAAGGCTTTCTGCCTTCATTCTTTGCCCCTCGTTCCCAGCCTCCGCAAGACACCCTGCAGGAGACACATTGCATATTCCAAAGATGACTGCAATAATTTCTTCCATCTTACATGTTCTTCTAGAATCTTCTAGAATTCCATCAGGAGGTGGAATATATTCCCCCTTCCTGTGGATATGGGTGCACTTTTATGACTCAACCAATAGATTATGCAGAAGTGATGCTCTGTGACCTTTTTTTAAGGAAAAAAAGGGGTTTTTTTGAGTTGGCATCTCCCTCTACCACCCAGTGGCACAATCATGGCTCACAGCAGCCTCAAACTCCTGGGATCAAGTGACCCTCTCACCACAGCCTCCTCAGTAGTTGGGATTACAGGTGCACACCACCATGTACAACTGATTTTTATTTTTTTGTAGAGATGAATTTTCACTCTGTTGCCTAGTTTGGTCTCAAACTCATGGGCTGAAGCAATCCTCCCACCTCAGTCACTCTAAGTGCTGGGATTACGGGCATAAGCCACCCTGCCAGGCCTGCTCCATGACTTTTCAGACCAGCTCCTAAACAATAACTCGGATACCACCTTGCATATTAGGACTCTCACTAATTTTTTTTTGAGTTGGAGTCTCACTCTGTCACCCAGACTGGAGTGCAGTGGCCACTCCCGGCCACTGCAGCCTCGACGTGCTGGGCTCCAACAATCCTTCCGCCTCTGCCTTCCGAGTAGCCGGAATTACAGGCACGAACTACCATGCCCGGCTGATTTTTTTATTTATTGTAGAGATGAGGTCTTGCCAAGTTGCCCAGGCGGGTCTCGAACCCGTGGGCTCAGGCAATCCATTCACCTCAGCGTCCCAAAGCACGGGATTACAGGCTGAGCCACCGAGCCCAGCTAGGACTCTCACGCTGACATCTAAGCCTCCATGTAAGCAGCCAACTGCCCTGAGATTGCCATGCTGGAAGGAAGCCCAGGCTAACTCATGAAGATGACATGGAATCGCCCTGTGATTACACAAAGAGAAAGAGATATCCAATTAGCCTCCAACTTCTTCAGCCTGCACTATTTCAACTCCAGCCACTGTCTGGTTGCAACTATATTATAGACCCCAAGCCAAACTGACCAGCCAAGCCCTTTCTGAATTTCCAACCCAAAGAAATGATGCAAGATAATGAAATGCTTATTGAAGCCGGGGAGTCTTTGGGGTGATTTTTTTTAATGCAGCAGTAGCTAAAGAGATCTCAGTCAATGGGCACACAGTGGCTAGAATTGTACAACACAGGACTACTCAGAGTGTGGTCCCTGCCCTGGGAATGGAGAGGGAACTGTCACCAGTGTTAAAAGAAAAACTTTAGGTGAAATACAGTGGGTGTCAAAAAAATGTATACATATTTTAAGAGATGTTATCTATGTGTTACTTTTTGAAGTTGAATTAAATTACAGTAGCAATGTGTAGTATGCCATTTGCTCAATCGTGCTTCCACCATTTTCTTTGACTGTCCTTCCTGTCACATAGAGACTCCATCATTCATTTGATTAATGCTATCTTTTGAGTGAACATCATACTTAAACTGTGTATACATTTTCTTGGCATCCCCTGTATATTTAACAGAGCTTATCTGAGCAAAGGGTGATTCATGAATAGGACAGCACTCAGAACCAAAAGAGGTTTTGAGTGCTTCATGCCATGGCGTGGGCAGTAAACTTTTGCACACTGAGCACTGAAGTGAAGTGCAGAAGTAACTTGTTGGTTACAGTGAGGCATTTGCCTTACTGGGGCATGGTGGGATCACTTGGGTGTCTGTGCTTGGCTGAAATTCAGCTGTTGCAAAAAAAAATACTCCTAAATCATGTTTTTGTTTGTTCACCTACGAAGTTAGGTTGCAACCCGCTACAAGAGTAACGCAAAATAATCTGATGGCCTCCTGCTTATTTTGCTTTAACATCAGTTATCATGAAACTTGGGAGTATTTAGAAGCTTTTGACAGGATGATTGTACACTTGTTGAATCTAATACTTTTTTTTTAATGGGCAGACTTGGGTTCAAAGAGCAGAGGAGATCTTTCTTTTGTCTGGTTGATCAGACACAGCCCCTTGCAGAAACTATACTGCCTTGATTGGTTGAAAAAAGAATCGAGGGAGGGGAAGGAATACCAGGCAGTGGCAGATGTATGAGAGAGGTCACTACCTAATACGAGAGAAAGTGAGGTGCCCTTAGACAAGAATGTGCTTTAGGAATCCCTTCAGCTGCGAGTAACAGAAAACCCTACTCCAGTGACTTACGTTGCTCATTGTGTCAGAATAGTATCAGTGACACTCCAGAGCTTCCTAGCACTGGGCAGTTCTGGAGACATCAGTCAGTCTTCCAACTACCAGAACTTGCAGCTCGTAGAGTGTTTTCTCCAAAGAGGCAAGAGGTCACTCTGACCTTGGGTGGGATAACCGTGAGGTGTGTGTTCAACACTGGCCCCTGGAGTGCCCCTCAGAATTAGGCTGCAGTTGTCATAAGGGATCATACTTGACAATTCACTCTTTAATGACTTAATTCCCCTCTCTGTCTCACATCCCCTCTCCCTTATCAGTGTTTCCTGAGATCATTTACCAAATAATCGCCTTGCCCTCTATGAAGTGAATGCAGCTGAGCAAGACAGAAGGTGGTAGGTGACAGTGCTAAAAAAGGAGGCGGGGACTAGAGAGGCAGAGAGGCAGGGGCTTGTCTGAGGAAAACATGAGCATCCGTGGTAGAGCTAGAATGAGACCCAGCTCTTGGGATATCAGATCTAACCATCTCATCAGGCTGCACTAGGCTCACTGAGACGTCAAGAAGCAAAATCACAAACATAAAGTTGCCTCCAAAACACTCTTGGTGAGTCTTCCTACAAATTACCTTACCTGAATTCTCACCTCTCAGGGCTTCCTCTGAACAAGCAGCATCCACCAAAGAACCATTCTGAAACTGAGTCTATCAGGTTAACCACCCCCCCACACACACACAAAGACCCATAGGAGCTGAGAATGCCCATTCAAGTACATTCACATCATCTGGAGTGAGGTGGAAGAACAGAGCTCTTGAAGTCAGACAGACTCAGTTCAGGGTCCACCTCCTCCATTTGCTAGCTGTGTGACTAAGGGTACTTTTTCTTCACGTCTCTGTGCCTCCTCTTTAAATACGGGTGCACTAATGATACCACCTTGCTGGATCACTTCAAAATAAAACACATAATATTGAAAAGTACCTCAATCTTGCCTAACACAATAAGTGCTCAATAATGGTCAGTCTCCTCTGCTGTCTTTCCACACACTCTTTTAAAACAGAATGGAAGATCAAGCAAAGATGTATTGACCAAATAATTGACTCCGTTTGTCTGGCATTCCGCAGCCCACTTGCTTCACATGATTATTTCTATGAGGCTAATACCTCATTACAATAACACTGTACTCTAATACCAGTGGGCCCATAAACAGAGGCCCGGCTAGCATAAAACCATTATAATCATGGCCCAGATTTAATCACTGGCTAGTGAGCTCCCCAGTGGTTTGACCAAGAGCCAGGCAATAGTCAAATAATCAAACTGCAGATGCTGGGGTAGCAAATAGGCTTAAATTTAAACAGTGGCAGAGACCCAAACTACAGTGGGGAGAAAAGAGAGATGAGGAGGGTAGATGCAGACTTGCTCAGTGTTGCAATTTTCCTTCCATGGCCTCCCTAGTTAATTGGCCCATAAAATAACCAGGCTTGTTAATGAATAATAGGCTCGCTCCTGAGAGGCACCTAGGTCAGGCAACCACTCAGAGCCTGCCTACTGTTGCCTCTGCTGTGAGAGCTGAAAGGGATCCCAAGGACATGAAGGCAGAGGTGTTGTGATCTCCATCCTACGGATTGTTCGCGGGTACTCAACTGCTTAGAAAGATGATCCCAAGACACAGAATTAATAGTGAGAGGGAAGCAGAGGTAGACCCATTGGGGGTGGGAGGCTGAAGCTTATACAATTTGGGGGGCCCTACTGGAGAAAAATAAGGCAGAACTGTGCATATAAAATATGCTCAACCATCCAGCACCACCTTGCTTGAAAGGTCTGACCTTCAGACGAGACCCCAGCGCTGGTTGACATGTTGATTACAGCCTTATGAGAGGCACTTAAGCCGAGGACTTAAGTGCCCGGATTCCTGACCCCCAAAACTGTGAGATAATAAATGTGTGTCAAAGTCACTGAGGTGATTTGCTGCATGGGAACAGATAACTTGCAGAAGAAAGAGGACAAAGGAGGAAGATACCAAGGTCATTCTACTAGCTAGGTGAGGCAAACCTAGAAATTTTATTGTATTATGCACTCGTATTTTCATGGACTCTTTTGGAAAAGGTAACTTGGAAGCCATTTCATTAAATTCCAGGACTTTTAACTAAAGTGAAAGCTTAGTGGACCTGCTATAATCAATAGCTAAGAGAATTTTTTTGTTTCATCAAACAATTATTCTCTAGTCTATGACTGCATGAGCTGTGCTTGAAACAGATTTTTCTTCCAAAATGTTAATAATCCCTCTACATTCTGACTTCTCTTTTGTTTATCAATCCTTTTTCTGCATAAAGGAACAAAGTTCACTTCATTTTTTTTTCTTGCTTCAAATTGTCGTAGGTTTGTGGTCAGTGATGTTAAAACGTGTCTGTTTCATGGGTTAATGTTCATGGCCTTCATGGGGAGTGCTCTATTCACTCTAGAAGGCATCACTGAAAGGTGAATTTAGAAGGCACTTTGGCAGTCGTTTAATCCAAGTTAGCCTGGTGTAGGAGTTCTGGCCAAGGAGACATAAGAGGAAATAGTGTGTGCAACATCCGGAAAGCATACTTAAAAAGAGCAGATATACTCTTGTTCATCAGCCCTTTTCACTTTCTTGATGGCTGGAATATTATGGGAATAGTGGAAACTCAAACTGGCATCTTGGACGGTGAGGTAGAAGTCAAGTGTCAAAAATAGAACACTAAAATGAAGGAACTGGAGTTCCTGATGAGTGTGGAGCTGCCAAACTAGCCTTCACTGCTCCTTTCTAGATTCATTTGGATTTGAACACATTAAGCTTCTATCGTGTTTAAGCAATGAGTATTTTGAATTTGAATTTGGGGTCACTCAAAGCTGAGCGAATCCTAATTAATATGTTTTTGTTTTTAAGAGAAGAAGAGATTCACTGGGATTAAAAATTAATCAGTTCCTTCCTATTATAAACTAAACATCCCCCCCTCAAATCCATATGTTGAAACCCCAGCCTCCAATGTGACTGTATTTGGAGATAGAGCCTTTATGGAAGTAATTGAGGTTAAATTAGACCATAAGGGAAGGCGAGGTCCAAAAATAAGAATTTTTGTCCTTATTTGAAGAGACTCCAGAGAGCCGGCTTGCTCTCTGCATGTGAGGATACAAGAAGGTGGCTGTCTGCAAGCCAGGAAGAAAGCCCTCACCAGAAACCAGTCCTGCCAGACTCAAGCCCTAGGATTTCGAGACTTCAAAACTGCAAGAAAATAAATTTCTGTTGTTTAAGTCACCCAGTTTGTAGTATTTTGTTATGATAACCCAAGCAGACGAATACACTTCCACAGATCAATCTTCCCTATAGATAAAAGGACTGTCCAGTAGATTCCATATGGTTTATTTTTCAGGATAAATAATATCTTCACTTTCCTTAATGGTTCCTCATAAGAAGAAAATGTCTAAGACATTTACCAGCCAGGTGGTCTCTCCAGAATTCAATCAGATAGATTGGATCTATAGATTGAATCTGCTAGATTAATAAACTGTAACTATGATCCTTTCAAACATTTGTACCCGACACTGAATTTTCTTCTCCCAAATGTGATCAGACCAGAGGGAGGACAATATCCTGGGAAACTTGAGTTTGGTCTTTCCAGACTGGGTTCTTGAGGTGTCATGAAAGAGAAAGACATGCATATATAACTTCCAGGATGACCTTCCCATAAGGATCCTTGGAAATGTGAAGCAGAAGAGGAAATTCACATTCTCAACACCAACCACACAATAACCCTGTCTTATTTCTTCTACGCTGAGGTGGCTTCAAAGCGATGGAAAAATGTTACCCAAAAAAAAGCAACTCACAAAGCAACTTAAGTCAAGGGACCCACTGTCTCTAAATTGAACTAGCATTTGTTCTTCCTGTGGCAAACACAGACTTTTTTTATTTTTAAGAAAACAGGATTTATTGAGAGAACAGAAAAGCTCTCACAGTGGGAGGGAACCTGAAAAGGTTGCTCGGGAAGCACAAACTTTTATTGTCCAAGATCCCTTGGGGATCCCTTAGATGTGCTCCTTCTCCACACCAAGTGCTACCAGGAAACTGCCAGTCCCCTTACTGCAGCTACAGGGGTGGGCCAGTGATCCACAAAGGCCAATCAGAGCATTGTGTCTCTCTAACCACAGTGATTGGATCAGGGTGGATATATGATCTGAGCCTAGCAAAACAGTCTTCACTGATTCTTTTCTGCTAAAGCAATCTAGAGAGATGATTTCCTGTTTGGTTGTGGGGGGGGCTTGGGAGGATGTGAAGTTAGAGCTCCTTGAAGATATCTTCTTTCATCACAGAAGTGAACCTGTCTGTAGGAGGAAGGAATGTAACCAAAAACAGAGGGGAAAAGAGCAAAAATATGGAGGGAGGGAGAGAGAGAGAGAGAGAGAGAGAGAGAAACTCTGAAGATAATTGAGGCCCAAATCTAGCTATACCTTACACCTACATTTTGACTTCCCAGTTACATGAACCAACAAATTTTACTTTTTCCTTATGTTAGTTTGACTTGGGTGCTTATTTCTGTCATTTATATAAAAAAAGAGTACTAATACACTTTCCATGAGACATGATCCGACTGGACCTTTGATACCATTTGGTCAGGTGAGTCACTCTTGGGCAGCGTCACCTGGCCGTCCAACCCTCAGCTGCCCAGCAGCATGGGTGGCATCCCTTCTGAAGACCCCTTCAAAACACACTGCCTACACCATGGTGTTTAAAGCAGAAGCAGAGTTGGAACCGCTTGGCTTAAATCTGTCCCAGGCATCTTTAAACCAGCAAATACAGTTATCTGAGGAGAACCTTGTGGACTCTGCCAAGCGGTTCAGCAAGAGGAAATGGTTGAAGATTTCCGGTCACCATGACAGGTGACTTCCAAAGCTAGCTCTGTGTGTCCAGCATTTTCTCTGAAGAGAGATACCTCTCGTCTATCATGGCTCATCTGTGTACTAAGGGAAGGGCTGGAGGGGGAGCCAGCGCCTATATCCACAGACACAGAGAATTGAAGTTAGCTTGCTTTTGAAGAGTGTCCCAGCCTGGTGACCTGTCACCGAGGCCACCAGCTCCTGGGGAAAAGCACATTCACACAGGTTTGTTTGACAGCCCAGTGTGAGAGACACAGATCCCCTGCAGAGCCTCCATGTCACCACCCAAACCTTGTTAGTGGCAGCACACTTGGGAAACAAGAAAACACAGCCTGGTGATATTTCCTTCCGTCTTGACCTGTGAGGGGCTTTCACAGATGTCAACTCATCTGAGTCTCACACCAAGAATGAGGACAGAAGGAAGGGACAGGGCAGGGGCGAGGCTTTTCCATGTGTGATGTGAGGAGACTGGAAGCCACACGGCCAGCCCTGGGCCTTACTTTCCCTGCCTTGGTCTTTCCCAGCTATATCCCACCTTGGCCATCTCAGCAGCTGACCCCAAAACCCAGGAAGGCTGAAGCAATTCCAGCGTAGTCCTGATAAGCCCTGGGATGAGGCAGGAAATTCTTCAACACACACACATAAATCAACAGGTGTTTAGATCCGTTCACATGTTCACAGTCATGTACAAGACCCGACAATTAAGTTCGCAAACTCATCTTAGAAAGAGTGCTATAAACCTCATTGCTGAATATCACTATGGTCACCTTTGAGGTACTCTCCTTGGGAAGCTATGCTCTGATGCCAGTGCCTATTCCCCACTTCAAAGCAATTTTGGAGCTTTTTCTTTGGAATAGCCATGAGAGCTGTTGCATCATCCTCGATATCCGGAATGTCATCAAATGTCTTCCTTTCAATATTTTTTTTATCTTTGGATAAAGAAAAAAGTCTTTGGAGGCCAGATCAGGTGAGTAGGGAGGGTGTTCCAATACAATTATTTGAACAGTGCTGCCCACGTCTGTGCACAGTGACAAGTTCGCAGACTTCATTGTCAGACCCCAGCAAATGATGACAGCTCTGGTGGCCATTCCATAAAAAGAGTTCCAGAATTGCTTTGACGGGTGGACCAGGCACGGGCATCCGTGCACAGTTTCTCAAGGGGATTACTTGGAAGGTGACCCTAGTGATATCCAGCAATGAGGTATGTAGCACTTTTTCTAGGATGGTTCGTGAACCTAATTGTTAGACCTCATATGCATACAATGTGCACACATGCACGTAGGCTTATCACAAACACATATGCAAACACTCATGCAGATGCAGAGCATGAAGACACACACACACACACACACACACACACACACACACACACTCACACACCTCATACATGATGGAGGTTTGTACCCTGGCTCCCTCCCTAAGCAAGTTCACAATACTGACTCCTGGAATGGATGTCAGACTTCTCCACTGAGCAGAGCCATCCCGCCTGCAGCCGCCTTCCTGACACCCCACAGATTCCAGTGACTTCATCCAGGATCAGGATCTGAGTTTTTCTTCAGTTATATTCTCTCACAGATGCTCCAGGGCTGCAGTTCTGTCACGACAGCCGGAATACATTCCATCACCAACATATGCAGGAACTCAGTGAGGAGGAGGTGTGAGCCAGTAGAAAGGCCATGGGATGCGTTCGCTGCCGCCAAAGCTAGACAAGGAGAGCACACGCGTGAAAAAACTGTAGTCCCTCTCCACGAAGTTCAACACAGAATTCCAAATTAATATGAACAGACCAGATTTAGCAGCAGCATCAAAGAAATACCAGAATCGTGAAGTAAGGCATCTCTTATTGTAATTCGCTGCGTTAACTTAGTCAAAAATATTTATTGTATCATTTGAGCCTTTACTCTTTGCTGATATAGCATTGGCTCAAGTACAGAGCGAGGCAATGGAACAGATTAGATGGTAAGTATAATTAAGCCACAAATTTACAATGGAAGAGGAGACTTCAGAAACATGTCCATAAGAGAGATATACTTTAATGTTAAAGGTGACCATTTAAAATAAAAAGGGAAAGGAAAGACTATCGCATACACAGTATTGACAAAACTTCTCATTTACAAGGGAGAACATAAAATTAGATCCTACTCCACACCATTCAAAACAATAAAATTCAGATGTCTTAGACAAAATCCAAAACTATTATCACACAAAGTACACTCCATAATAAATGAATCCAGCCACAACAATTAGCAATTAGCTCTCACCTTCAGTAACACAGTAACATCGACCCCACATTTTAAGTGACAACGTGTATTGTGTGGGATTTTTTTTGAGTTGGGATCTCATTCTGTTGCCCAAGCTAGAGTACAGTGGCACAATCATGGCTCACAGCAGCCTTGATCTCCTGGGCTCAGATGATCCTTCCACCTCAGCCTCCCAAGTAGCTCAGACTACAGGCATGCACCACCACGTCCAGTTAACTTTTTTTTAAATTTCTTTGTAGAAATGAGGTCTCTATGTTGCCCAAGCTGGCCTCGAACTCCTGGGCCGAAGCACTCTTGTCACCTTGGCCTCCCAAAGTGCCAGGATTACAGGCGTGGGGCACCACACCCCGCTGACAATGTGTATATTGGACTCCACTTCCAGCATTATGGTGGGGTTTTAGCACCACATTATGGTTGGGGTTTAGGAAAGATAAGAGAATGTTTTTACAAGCTTGAGATGGAGAGAAGACCTTCCTAAGCAAGACGCAAAACTCAGGGACTGTGGGAGGAAAGACTGGCAGGCGGGGCTCCATCAGCATTGAAAGCCCTCTAGCTTGCCGAGCTCCAGCAGAAGGAGAAGGGGGGTAAGTAAGGAGGTCTCTATACCATGGCTGGTACAAAGCAGACGGCCCGCAAATCGACCGGTGGTAAAGCGCCCAGGAGGCAACTGGCTACAAAAGCCACTCGCAAGAGTGCGCCCTCTACTGGAGGGGTGAAGAAACCTCATCGTTACAGGCCTGGTACCGGGGCACGCCGTGAAATGAGACGTTATCAGGAGTCCACGGAACTTCTGGTTGGCCAACTTCCTTTCCAGCCTCTGGTGCGAGAAATTGCTCAGGGCTTCACAACAGATCTGCGCTTCCCGAGCGCAGCTACTGGTGCTTTGCAGGAGGCAAGTGAGGCCTATCGGGTTGGCCTTTTTGAAGACACCGACCTGTGTGCCCTCCATGCCAAACGTGTAACAATTATGCCGAAAGACATCCAGCTAGCACGCCGCATACGTGGAAAACGTGCTTAAATCCACTATGATGGGAAACCATTCATTCTCAAAAAAAAAAAAAAAAAAAAAAAAAATTTCCCTTCTTCCTGTTATTGGTAGTTCTGAATGTTAGATTTTTTTTTTCCCCCATGGGGGTCAAAAGGTACCTAAGTATATGATTGTGAGTGGAAAAATAGGGGACAGAAATCAGGTATGGGCAGTTTTTCCATTTTCATTTGTGTGTGAATTTTTAATACAAAAGCGGGGCTGTAAAGCATTCACGCAAGTCAAAATGTTTCAGTGAACAAGTTTCAGCGGTTCGACTTTATAACAATTATAAATAAACCTGTTAAATTTTTCTGGACCATGCCAGCATTTGGATTTTTTTAAAACAAGTAAATTTCTTGTTGATGGCAACTAAATAGCATTTGTAGCATTTTTATCATACGGTAGATTCCATCCATTCACTATACTTTTCTAACTGAGTTGTCCTACATGCAAGTACATGTTTTTAATGTTGTCTGTCTTCTGTGCTGTTCCTATAAGCTTGCTATTAAAATACATTAAACTATTAAAAAAAAAGAATCGAAAGCCAACAAGTAAAGTTATAACGGTGGAACACTACAAACAATCCAAACATTTTTCAAAAAAGAATTGTAATTAAACTGGATCACATAATTTATCATATAACCACCATATGGACTTTTCAGGAGTTATTATGAAAAATGATATGAAGTTGCAGGTACTGGTGTGGAAAAACTTCTAAGGCATAGGGATAAGTGTCAAAAATGAGTAACAAAAGAACTGACTGGACAGGTAAGTAGGTAGATAGATAGATAGATAGATGATAGATAGATATCCCACTCATTTTTTAAGCATTTGAAAATTATTATTTGAAGCACTAGAAATGGACTAGATTCACTCATAATGAACAGTTAATGGTGGCTATCTCTTAGAATGGGGTCCATGGATGAGAGATGGATATGATTTCTCACTTTGAACTGTCAAGAGTTTTAGCAAAGAAAAGGCATTCATGTATTTCATTTTGTAATATGTAAAAGATAAAATAAACATTTGGAATCAGGCAGGCTTCCATCCTGGCTCCAATGTTTATCAGCTTTGTGACCTATGGCAATTTGCCCGTCAAGTTGGGGTAATGACTTCTATCTCATGATCGTGTTTTAGCCCATGAAAAAAGTAAGTTATAACTACTGCAACTGAACACCTACTGTGTACCAATTTTTAAAAATGAAATATTGCTTTTTTTTTGAGTCAGAGTCTCACTCTGTCATCCAGGCTGCAATGTGGTGTCACAGTCATGGCTTCCCATAGCATTAACCTTCTGGGCTCAGGCGATCCTTCTCCCTCGGCCTCCCAAGTAGCTGGGACTAGGAGCATACCCCATGCTTGGGTAATTTTTGTTTGTTTAGTTTTTTTGTTTGTTTGTTTGTTTGTTTTTTGTAGAAACAAGATCTTGCTATGTTGCCCAGGCTCGAACTCCTGGTTTCAAGCAATCCTCCCGTTTCAGACTTCCAAGGTGCTGGGATTACAGACATAAATCACCATGCCTGGACTTCTAAATACATTATCATATTGAACTGTAGTAAAAGCCTCATAAGGTAGCTATTATTAGTACTTTGCATGTCAGAAACTGAGACCCACAGAGGTGAAGTAACTTGCCCAAGGTCACAGAGCTGGAAAATAGCAGGACTGTGGCACCATGATTTTAGTCCAGTGAAATACCTATTGGATTTCTGACATCCAGACCTGGAAGATAAGAAATCTGGGTGGCAATAGGCCACTAAGTTTGTGTTAATTTTTTACAGCAACAGTAGGAAACTAATACAGATTCAATCAGTATTGGGCAGCAGTTCTCACCTTCACTGCCGTGAAGGTGAGATCAAAGGTCTAAGCTCTGTGGCCCCATATAGTAACCACTAGCCATATGGAGCTATTTAAGTTAAAATAAATGGAAATCAAACTTCTTCATGGGGTGAGATCAAAGCTCTAAGCTCTGTGGCCCCATATAGTAACCACTAGCCATATGGAGCTATTTAAGTTAAAATAAATGGAAATCAAACTTAGAATGTACTTCCTCAGTTGCACTAGCCACATTTCAGTTGCTCAATAGCCTCAAGTGGCTCGTGGCTACCTACTAGACAGCACAGATATAGGACATCTTCTGCATCGCAAAGTTCTGTTAGACAGCTCTAGGCTAGGTTTAGGGGGAAGTCGCAGGAACCCACCTAGTCAGGGAGGACCAGCCGTGTTGTTCAACCAGGCAGTACCAATCATATAGTTCACCCTCCATCTGGCTTCTCTACTTACTGTTCAAGATATGTTTTTCCCTGGGGGCAGTGAGGCAGAAGTGAGATTCATCCCTTTAAATCCCAACACAACCCAGGAAGGACAGGATGCAACAGAACTGGGCCCTAAACGGATCTTTTCTACTCTGGCGGTCCTTTAGTTTTCCCCTCTAGAGGGACGCTGCTTACACTGGTCTCAGTCAATAGCCCAGAATAACCTTAGATTGGTTCCACTACCGCACGCAGCCTAGACCCTGCAGAAAAGGGACCAGGAATGACTGACTCAAAACCGCAGCCGATGGCTCACAGACAATGTCTGGGACCTCCCATCTCCTACTTCCTCTGAAATAGATAACAACAGCTATTTTTGCCTGAAATGCCACTGGCATAAGCACATGATGGTAATAAATCTGGACTGATAAAAACTTCTTATAAAATAGCAGTCATGAACTTGCATTATAAATTTCATATCCTGCTATTGCCAGCTGGGATTCTCTCTCTGGAGACTCCCAGCCAAACAAAGGAGAGGAAGAAGAAGAGACAGAGGAGAGATCGGCACCACATACAGTAAGGGGCTAATCAGAACTTTCGGGGCCAGTAGCTGAACAGATGTTAAAGACCAGGAATGGCTAATTGGATATGGGATATCTTGAATTGTTTGCAGCCGGTTACACAGTCTGATTTCTGTCTGTGAATTCCAAACTCTCAATACAGTCCAATATGTCCACAAACATTAACTAATCCTTTTAAAGTGTTTATTATGTACGAGGAACCATTTAGAGATTTCCCCAAATTAGCCCATTTAATTCTCACAACTCAATTACTATCCCAATTTTCCAAATGAGGAAACTGAGGCACAGAGAAGCTCAGGAAGTTGTCCAAGGTCCCAAAGTCAGTAAGTGACAGGCCCAAGCAGTCTGACTTCAGAGTCCTCACTCTTAACCATCCTTTCCACATGACCTTTCAAGTATTTGGCACAGACAGGGGTGCATCAAAACCCAAGAAGGATCTGAAAATCTGGGTCTGGCTTTATGTCGTGCAGAGAAGTTAGTCTCAAGCCGAAAATGATCTTGAGACTGTCAAGAATATTCAGAAAGCAGGAGAAGAGCGCTGAACTGGTTAGGAGCTAGAATGAAGTCTCAAGTCAAGCTCATCTGGATCTCAGGGGCTCTGGACCTGTTGTCTGGGTTATGTTTCTGAAAGACTTTGCCCCAGAACTCTCATGGGAGTCCGTCTTAATGTGTGTGTGCTGGGCTTGGTGCCACAGGCCTGTATTCCTTCCTGAAGGCTCCAGGGAAGACTCATTCGTGCATTATTGGCTCATGGCCCCATCCCCCATCTTCAAAGCCAGGAGCAGAGCAGCTTCGAGTCTCGCTCTGCTTTCCTCATCACATCACCTTCCCTCTTATGAGACCCCGTGATGACGTCGGCCCTACCAAGATAATTCAGGATAAGTGTTCCATCTCAAGACCCATAATCATATCTGCGAAATTCCCTTTATTATATAAGGTAGCATATCAGAGGTTCCAGGGATTAGGACAGGGACAGCTTGAGGAACAGGAGGCCATACTTCTGCCTACCACGGAGCCCTATACCGGGACAGTAAGAGATGGACTTCCAGATCAGCCTCAAAGCCTGCCACTAGAGCCTGATCCTCAGGTGTTTACTCCATGGAGGGGGCTGAAACGGGAAGAGAATTCAGGGTCCACACCATGCTCAACTCTAGGGGATACCATTTTCTCCCTCTATACAAATGGCAAAACTCCCCATGGAGTTTTGCAGTGCACTACCTGAGCAGCTGTCTCTGGGGGCTCTGGGAGAAAGCTGTATCCTGTAGACAGAACACTGTGAAAGAAGAAAGACAGGATGAAGTGAGCATACATATTTAGCTACTTCTCTTGGTTTGACCAATCAGATTGGTCCCTCCTCACCCCTTGGGGAAGATTCAGTGAGCATCTTCTAGAAAGTGGGGCAAATTTTCCTAGTGGAAACATGAGAAGAGGGAAAGAAATTTCTCCTAAAGGACTGTCTGGGTCAAAGCATCCAGCTACTAGTTGGGTGTAGTAAAGATTCCTTCCTCATCACACCATACCACAACATCCCACCACCACCACCACCAAATGCTCTCAGGACTGACACCGCTGGAAGACTGATAAAACCAAAAGTCCTTCACGGGCTAAAATGACCCCTTACAATTGGCCCACAGAAATGTCCTCTAGGAGGACTAAGTGAAATCAGCCTTCTTTCTAGCTCTCTCTGTCTTAGTTCAGTAAGCCACATGCCTCCCCGCTTAAAGAAGAAGTTTCATAATTTTAGCCACAATTTTCCCCACTACCCAGTGCCTTAACACCCAGGATTTCTCTGGCTCCATCCCCACACAGTCAAGGAAACTCCAACTCCCATCAGATTCCTCCCAATGAATTGAAGGAGCCTTTGGTGAAGGATGTTGAGTTTGCTCACCAATGTTCCCTCCCAGCCATCAGGTAGCAGCAACCCCAGCAATGACATCTGCCCCTCATGACGTCTGGGTGCCACCCATCCTGCCCGGGTTTGGTCAGCTCACGGATTGACCCATTCTTTATACCAGCCCTTCTTAAAGGCTAAGAGCTGAGCCTGAAATCACCAGGCTCTGACCAGAGTCACCGACACTGTACCCTTGACTTTCCCCCCTACTTTGTGACCATGGCCTTTTTCTGGGACTCTGCCTTGGACAGTGAAGAGTTAGCAGATGATGAAACTTGGAGATGACACACATGTGGCTTAAGGACATGAGGAGGACAGCCTTGGAGGGACGGGCATGATGCTTCTCTGAGGAACACAATTTGAGTGGTGAGAACAGGCAGCCATGCAGAAAGGTTGGGGCAAGAGCATTCCAGACAGATGAAAGGTCTGTGCAAAGACCCTGAGATCAGAGAGGAGCCCAGTATGACTAGAGCAGAGTGAGAAAGGACTTGAGTATTGACCTACAAAGTTAGAAAAGTAGAAAAGATCAGATCATGTAAGGCTTTGTCCACCGTTGCAAGTTGTTTGAATGGCTTCTATGTTTGGTGCACCCAAAGTTTGGGGTACTATTTACTGAGATGGAGCAGTGGGAGAGAAAGAACAGGCTGAGGAAGAGTTGTGGTAGAATCCAAAGTTCTGGCCAAAGGAGACAGTAGAGAATAATCATCATGAGACCTGACACTTTGGAGCTTGTCCTTGGTGAGAAAGTGTTGGACAGGGCCATCCATTGTCTGTCCGGCATCCCCCTGGGCATAGCTAACTGGCATTCTGGCTGCGAAAACAGAACGAAAGCCGCAGACAGACTAAAAAAGAAATTCTCACCAGCTTCATTTGTCAGCTTCTTCACCCCTCACCAAGTCAGCTGACAAAATATATCCAAAAACATCAAATCAGTGAATCTTGTCCTACTGTTGAAAGTCTGATGGCTTCCCATCGCAATTTTAAAAAAATCCATACTCCTTATCCAGATGTTAAGGGGACGCTAGCACCTCTATCAGGCACATCCACAAATCCCAAAAGCCAAATCCAATAGAAGGCTACTTTTTACATATATAAAATCCAAACAGGAGTTCTGACCAAGGGGCAACTCTCCTCCAAGCTACAATACAGAGGTTCAGACTCCTTCCATCTTATAGCTCTGTCATTTCAAACATGGGCCTTCTAATGGCTCTATACTGAAGAAAGAGCAGGGAGTACTGAGCTCAGGAGGTGCTGTTGGCTAGGACTCAGTCACATGGCCACAGCTGGTGCAAGGAAGGCTGGGAAATGTAGTTGAGCTGCATGTCCGGAAGGAGAAAGAGGGCATCAAATGGGCTGTGTCTTCCTTGCCTACAAAGTCCCTTGCCAACTGACTTTTGTCTACATCTCCGAGTTTATCTCCTACTCATCTACTCCTCACCCACCAGGCCACAGCCTTCTTTCTGCCTGTTGAATACCCAAACCCAAACACCCACCTCAGTACCTGTTTCCCACCTCAGTACCTTTGTTCTAGTTCCCCCTTTACCCAGGAGGTCCTTCCCTGGATTTCTTGAGGGCTGAGCTCTTTTCATCCATGTGGTCTTAACTTGATCATCTCCCTAACCTTACCAGATCCCATCTCCTATCACTTCTCACACCTTTACCTGACTTTGTTTTTCTTCACATCAGTTTGTTTGTTTAATCATTTATTGTCTCTCCTCCCCATCGAAATGACAATGTCATGAGTACAGGAATCTTATTTTCGTGGTTCTCCACTGTAATCTCTATCGGAACACATAGTAGGGGTTCCATAAAGATGTGTTGAACTAAAGAGTGACCCTGTAATCCCAGCACTTTGGGAGGCCGAGGCGAGTGGATTGCCTGAGCCCGCAGGTTCGAGACCCGCCTGGGCAACTTGGCGAGACCTCATCTCTACAATAAATCAAAAATCAGCTGGGTGTGGTAGCGCGCGCCTGTAGTTCCAGCTCCTTGGAAGGCTGAGTCGGAAGGATCGCCGGAGCCCAACAGGGTGAGGCTGCTGTGGCCAGGAGCGCGCCAGTCTGGGCGACAGAGTGAGACTCCAACTCAGAAAAAAAAAAAAAAAAAGAATGGCCATTGCCAGGAAGGCAGCTTCTATCAACAACCACCTCTGGAGTTTCAAGGTAGCCTGGAGCATGGATCAGAGCTGTGGGTTTTGCAACTAAGTAGCCTGGGGTCAATTCATTCCTTCTGGAAAGGGATGTTTATTGGCCTCTCAAGTCTTGGCTTCCTTCACTGTCAATTATAATTTTACTGACCTTCATCACGGAGATTAGGAATAATGTTTCTAAGATGCCTGAGACTTCTTAGGTGCTCAGATAAACGGTAACTGCCTGCAGTGGCAAGTGAAGTAAGAAACAAGTTGCTATTTGCTCTTTTAAGACTCATCAAGTGCAATAGTGAGAAGGGGGGAAAAGTAGACAAGAAGCTTGATCTGCAGCTGACAATGAACAATCAGTTACCATAACTCACAGCCTTCCAACCAGCCAGTTGCTACCGTAGGCATCTTTTGAAGAGAGCCTATCCCATGCCAGCCACTGGGCTGATGATGGTATTGAGTGATTGTTGAGAACATGTTGTCATGAGAGAGGCTGCCAGATTTCTCTTGTATAAATGGATAGGTCTGCCAAATTGAGCAAATAAAAACACAGGATGCCACTTAAATTTGAATTTCAGACAAACAATGCATCATTTTTCAGCTTAAGTATACTCCATACAACATTTGACACGCACACTTAGGCTTTAAAAAAAATGAAGTACAATGAAGATACTGTTTTACATTGAAGTATGTTTTATACACCTAGGAAAAGCCAGGCAAGGTCTAGGAAACACAGAGAACAGAGCGCAATCTCAGCCTTTGAGGAAAACCTGCCAACGAGGCAGTACAGGTCCATCTTTCTGGAGGAAATCAGGCAATAAATATCAAAAGTCTTAAAAATATTCTTTTTTTTCTGACTTAGAAATTTCACTGCATATATCTTTCTGATATATGAGTTAATTTTGTAAGTTTTTAACATGTCTTTTTTTTGGCATAGCAGGTCATAATTGTAAAACACCCATGTTTCCATCAAGATAAACAAAAAAGAACTCGTGAACTAATGTCTTTTTTGGTGGCGATTGGAAACTATTACAGATTGAATAGTATCCTCCACAAAAAATTATGTTAAAGGCCTAATCCCAGTACAATCAGTTGAAGAAATGAATTCATGCATCTGAGATGGAAAAGCATTCTAGTCTCACAAAACACAAGCATTTGTTTCTTTCTTTTTTCTTTTTCTTTTTTTTTCTTCATATAGGTATATTCCTGCCAGGTTAAAAAACTAATAGCTAATTTTTTAAAAGTTTGTAAATCTCTTTGCAAATTTGATAAAAGGGACTGTAAAAGATCCTGGCCAATGCTGAGCAATACATAAATACTCAGTAACAAGCAATAATCACTGGATCACATTCTATAAACTCTCTCCAGAGCCTCAGGCCCCAGGCCAAGAAAGCACCCCTGTTTCGCGCCACTGTCTCCCAGAAGCCCGCCTTCCTCTCAAAAGCTGTGCCCTCTCATTCTAGAATTTCACTCCGTGGCTTGTGTTCTTTGCAGCCGGCACTGCTTGGTCACCACAAAATTCCTGTGAGACACAGGAATAAGCTCAGAAGCTAAGGCAGATCAGAAAAGAAAAAATTCTGAAGGCTGGAAAGGAGATTACTGAGTCCACATCAACACCAGCGTCGCTGCCACCATCACCAGCATCATTCTTTCCCTCCAGAGATTTCATTGAGCACCTACTAGATGCCAGGTACTGGAGATACAGCATGAGCTACACCGAGGAAGTTTCTGTCCTCATGGAACGTCCACCCTCGTGGGAAAGACGCCATCAAAAACACTCCAGATCATTTCAGATAATGATGAATGTTGTAGAAGACGAAGCAGGGTAGCGTGGCAGAGAGGAACTTGGGTGAATTCAGGGGAGGGATAAGGAGACGGGAGGAAGCACCCCTGGAGGTGAGAGCCATATGGCAAGGAGGAGCCTTGAGGCTGCAGATCCATGAGGAGGGTTCTCCAGGCAGAGGGAACAGCACCAGCAAATGCCCTGAGGTGGGAATGGGCTTGGTGTGTTTGAGGGGCTGAAAGATCAGCGTGCCTCTACTGTGTGCCATACACAGCAGGCGGAGGGTAGGAGAAGGGATGGGAGAGGTGGGAGGGGCGTGTAGACCCTGACGAGGAGACTGGATTTTGCTCATAGCTATTACATAGGGAGCACCTATTATGTTCCAGGCATTTGCAGACACTCTTTAAAAATTCCCTTGATAACCACATGCAGATGATGTAATGACCACCATCCTACAGATGAAAACAGTACCACACAGAGGGGCCCCAGGATGTGTTTCCTATCCCGCAGGAAATGACAGGACTGAAATTTACATCCACATTGGTGGGACCCCAAAGCCAGGCATGCCACTGCTAACGGCACACTTGGTTGAAGCGATACCAAGGCTGTCCTGGTGCCTCTGCGAGCGCCCCTCTCTCCCCTCCTCTTCCCACTCCCAACTGCTTGTGCCTCCTCGTTTCCCCTGCTCAGACATCCGTGGTATGTGAACAATCTGAGGGCCAGGGCAATTCAGCCTTCTAGAACCTTCTAGAATCACAGAGTCCAGGACTCTGCATGAACAAACGATGCTGAAAGGGAAAACTTCTGCCTCCTCTGAATGTTTCCTTCCCTGCGATGGCCGGAGCCCTCCCAGGGTAACACTCTTAGCTTTTCTCTGCCCGCTTTCTCACAACCAGGGAAGAAAGCAGGACTTAACCCGACTGGTGAGGTTGGAAGTCTTTTTCCCTCCCCACTCCTGCTTCCCCTTCTTCTTCCTTTTCACGCCTCTTGGCACCATTTGCCCACATGGAACACCTGCTCTGCTCTCCTACCTCAGGCTGAGAGGGTCTGGGGAAGGCTCTGACCTCACTGGGGTAGGTGGTCCAGCTACCTACAGCTGCTGGGTAAGTCCATCGATTCCAGGGCTAGTATTAGGATACCCACGAGCCTGCAATCTGATTCACAGCTAACTCATCTCCTGCTGCTTTTTGAGGAGCAAACAGTAGGGAAACACTTGTAGGAGGACAATTCATGTTTACGAATGTGATGCCATTATTAGGCACCCACTGTTTGCCCCCGGAGCTGTGGTCTGCACGGTGGTAATAGCTAGGATAATAGTCTTAGCCATGTCTACCTCCCTAGGTTACCAGGAGACAAGACAGGGAATGACACGGGGGTCCTTACACTACAAAGCCCTATTAACTGGATTCGGGGAAGAGGACAAAGCCGAATCTCAGAACCAGGAGGAGCCAGAGTATAACGAGGAGAGGGCATGGTAAGAGGCATGAGGTACAGCCTGCCCTCAGCAGGACACAGGAAAAGGGCACAGGCCTCAGAGTCAGAGAGAACGGGGCAGCTGCGTTTTCTGACTGTGACTCGGGCAAGCTACTCGCTTTGGGGCCCCAGTTGTCCTTAGTTTCCTCACCCGTGCAATGCATGTGGCACCGGCTCGTCTGCGTGCCTGGAATCTGTGCCCCTCTTCTGGCAATGGCCTCTGATTTTTCTTCAGAAGCCCCCTGCCCCCACCCACAGGTGATGCTGTGGAATTGACCTCATCTCCGGGTCCAAGATGGGCATTTGACATAGATCTGTACGGTCTGAGCATCAAGCTCCCACAGCCACAGCAAGTGGTTCAGAAATGGACATGTAAACCCTCACTCTGAGACGCTCATTGAAATTCTCAGGAGACAAACGGTCTTCTATTCAGATTGTGAAGTAGGTAGATGATAAAACTGGACCTCTTGGAAGAAAAGTTGCCACAACAGGCAACCTGGTTAAGAAGCAGATATAAGGGATGGAAAGATAAGAGGAGGTCTTGGTGACATTTTCTGAGCCCTAGATCCAGCCATACCTGAAATGCTAACCTTTTCAAATACAAATTTTTTAAAAATCACCTTTATTTTGATGAAGCCAATTTAAGGTGTCACCAGTAACCAAAAGTAATAGAGCATTTAATTTAATAATAAATTCCAAGTACTTAGAGCCATGCCTGCACACAGTAGCTACTTGATACCTAAAGACCAGAGGCATGTCTGCGTTTCAAACGCAGGTAGTCTGACTTCATGGCCCTGACTTTTTAAATTTTTTTTTAGTAGAATGTATATCCCATGGCTGTTGGGTGGAATGTTCTGTGGCCTTTACTTTTAACGTGATGATTCTATCAACCAAGTGCTGAATTCATTGGAAGATAATAATAGGTGATATAAAAGGAATTCCCGAGATACATTTCTCTCTCTCTCTCTCTTTCTCTCTCTCTCTCTCTCTCTCACACACACACACACACACACACACACACACACACACACGTTTGCATACATACACATACATATGTAATCAGAGAGATGGAGCCCGGAAAACTCCTAAATATTTTTGAGTTCTGTAGACCAAGTGCGCTGACACTGCTTACCAGGTGCTGATTAGAAGCTCTGATTGGCTTTCAGAGTCATCATAAGCGTGCCTAAAATGTGACTTTATTACATAATCAAAAATACCTGAATTCTAAAAAACAGAAAAAGAAAATTCATTATTATCTAACAAATAGTTTATCCAGAAGATAATGTCTTTCAAAGCGTGTGTAGCCAAGAAATAAGAAAAAAAGCCCCCAGGCATCCTAAAGCGTCAGACTCTGCTCCAGTCCAATCCAGTTGCTTTTAATGGAGTTGGGGCATTATGGGAGCCAAGCTGGACAAAACCATAAAAGGAAAAACTCAATTTTCCTAAATTCTCATCAGAAATGTGTAGTCCTGAGGACAGCGTCAGAGGAAGAGGCTCCCTTACAAATGTGGGTTTTTTTCCTAATTGCATGTGAATTGAACTTGCCAAAGAAACTCTTAATATGGCAGACTGGTTGGCCAACCTTTTCCAGATATGGAGACATTCCCACAGAGCCTTGTAAGATGAACCTGTGACCAGCAGGGGAATCTGGACAAGCAAAAGAGCAAAACCACCGGCCTTCTTCCACCTGCTCAGACTTGGCAAGAACAAGAGAAGAGGCTGGCTTGGCCAGTTCATAGAGAGCACCCCCATGACATATGCACACTCACAGGGGGAGACATACAGATCTTACTGTCACCAACATTGCAAGACCATAACCTCTGCCTTCTGTACCTCCAGTGCCTATCACCTTGTTGCCATGAAGCAAGCTCTCTATGTTTATTGCATTAATTCATTTTTATAGAACAAGACATTGGTCAACCATGATTAATGTGGACTTAAGGACCAAGGTTCAAATCCTGGCTCTTACTTACTAACTTTGTGACCATCTAGGCCTTGTTGCTTTATCTGTTAAATGAGTAATTTTGAAATAAAATCTTTTTTTGTTTTTTTTTTGAGTTGGAGTCTCACTCTGTCACCCAAGCTGGAGGGCAGTGGTATGCTCATGGCCACTTCAGCCTTGGCCTGCTGGGCTCAGGTGATCCTTCCATCTCAGGCTTCCAAGTACCTGGAACCACAGGCACATTCCACCATGCTCGGCTAGAAATAAAGTCTCTTATGCTGTGCTGGTGGAAAGGTAAATGACTACAGAAGTTTCAGAAAAATCTGTCAGCCCTGAGTGAAATTGAGCATGCATACAAGGGGGGACCCCCCAAAACCAAGAATTTACTTATAAAAAAAGTGTGTCTTTATTCTTACATGTTTAAACTTCAGTCACCTTCAACATACTCTCATTTGATGCAACACACCTATTGAGATGCTTTTTCCCCGGCTCAAAACAGTTTTTGAACTCATCAATGTTGATGTCTTCTTTAAAAAATGTTAATGCTGTTTTCTGTTTTACCTGTTCCACATCAGCAAAACATTTCCCTTTGAGGATTTTTTTCATCTGGGGAAACAAACAAACAAACAAAAAATCACTCAGGGAAGGATCAGGTGAATAGGGAGGGTAGGGCACGGGCTGTTTTTGGTCAACACTGCTGAACATTCATCTCAGTGTGGGCAAGTGAAATGGGCAAATATGTTGAAAGAACCTCCAAAAAAACTGTACAGAAGCTGAGTGCACCTCTCACAACAACACTAGTTGGTACACTGATACCAGTGGGTTCCTAGTGGGGAAAGATTGTACTATTAAAAATGTAACTCCAAGCCGGGCTTGGTGGCTCAGCCTGTAATCCCGCGCCTTTGGGAGGCTGAGGTGAGTGGATTGACTGAGCCCGCGGGTTCGAGACCCGCCTGGGCAGGCAAGACCTCATCTCTACAATAAATCAAAAAATTAGCCGGGCGTGGTAGCGCGCACCTGTAGTTCCAGCTACTTGGAAGGCTGAGGCGGAAGGATTGCCAGAGGCCAGCAGGTCGAGGTTGCGGTGGCCAGAAGTCTGGGTGACAGTGAGATTCTAACTCAAAAAAAAAAAAAATGTAACTCCAAAAAATAATTCCAGTGTTTTTTGAGTTCCCCCTCATATGTCCTTGTAGATACACATCCTAGAGAAATTCTCTCTACCCATGGTTTAGGGTAATGGTTTACAGTAATGGAAGATGCTAGGAAAAATAACAAAGCTAAAGTTAAATGTAATGAATACTGTCTATGGAATGCAATGAAGCAAAAAGAAGCAACAAATCATGTATCTATAGAGTGATGTGGGTAGGTTTCAAAGGTGCAATATCAAAATGCAAAACCAGCAAGCAGTTCAGAAACACATGAAATGACATACAACCTCTCTCACAACAAGAAAAAATGCAAATTAAATCTATACTGAAATACTATTTCTCACCTATTAGATTGTTAAAAATATAAAAGTTCAACTTCACTTTTTTTGGCAGGACTGTGGTTAACAGGCATCTCATACAAGCACATGATATATCCCCTACAGAGGGGAATTTGGAAATATCTAAATGATGTAACATTTTTTCTTTGACACTATAAGGCCATTAATAGGAATCCACCCTGAAAATTCACCTCCACTAATACATCACACATCCAGGGTTATTCAGGGTGGCTGTTGTCTATGATAATAAAAGAATGAAAGCAAATTAAATTTCAAAAAATAGGAAGTTGGCTGAGGAAACTATTGTACATTGTTACAATGGAGTACTATGAAATGTCAAAAAAAAAAAAAAGAGAGATAATTTCTATATACTGATTTGGAATAACTCCAGCATATATTGTTGGGGGAAAAAAAGTATAGTAGCACAGTGGCTCACACCTGTAATCCCAGCACTTTGGGAGGCAGAGGCGAGAGGATTGCCTGAGCCCAGGGATTCGAGACCAGCCTGGGCAACTTGGCGAGACCTCATCTCTACAATAAATAAAAAAAAAAAATTAGCTGGGCTTGGTGGTGCACACCTGTAGTTTCAGTTATTTGGAAGGTTGAGGTGGAAGGATTGCCTGAGCCCGACATGTCAAGGCTCCAGTAGCCATCCATGTATTCCAGCCTGGATGACAGAGTGAGAATCCAGCTTAAAAAAAAAAGAAAGAAAAGTATAGAATGTTGTTCATATGTGTACTACACTTGATGAAATAAAGAAATATAAAAATATATGTATACATATGTTTATTTTTGCCTAAAAATGCCAGAAAAATAAACCAGAAACCAATAATAATGGTTACTTTTATGATTACGGGGGCCAGAAATACGAGTAAGGGGAAGGGATGGAAAGGAGACATTTCAAAGCAAAAATTCTTTTTTAGTTTTGTCTGTTGAACTATGTGTTTTACATATTCAAAAATAAGTTAGACAAAAAAGAGCTTGGAAAAGACAAACCCTAAAAGTGAAAACAAACTTGTGAGCACCATGACCTAGCTATCCATCCTTTGTGGGATACACTCTACAAGCCACCACTGCAAAAGAATTTTGCAAAGATATCTTAAGCGTCATTCAGTAGTTTTAGAGTTAGTAATAATATTTGTAATAGAAAAAAAAGGACTATTGTGTGAGCAAATTTTTTTTTTGAGTTGGAGTCTCACTCTGTCGCCTAGACTGGAGTGCAGTGGCCGCTCCCGGCCAACGCAGCCTCGACCTGCCGGGATCCGGCGATCCGTCCGCCTCAGCCTTCCAAGTAGCCGGAATTACAGGCATGCGCTACCACGCCCGGCTGACTTTTTGATTTATTGTAGAGATGAGGTCTCGCTGCCCAGGCGGGTCTCGAACCCGCGGGTTCAGGCAGTCCACTCACCTCAGGCTCCCAAAGGCGCGGGATTACAGGCTGAGCCACCGAGCCCGGCTATGTGAGCAAATTTTAAAAGGTTAAGGTTTATAGCCGAACACCATTTCTGAAAATTACAAATACATAAACTGGCAATATTTTACAAGGACATGACCATATTTAAATATATATATATATAGCATATTAGAGTGAGTATTGTAGGAAGAGAGAATGGGTGGGGGGGTCAGAACAAAGGAGAAAATAAGACAGGAGAGAGTATCTAAGGAACTAATGATGACAACGTGCTCTATGAGCTAAGAGCTATGACTTACAAAATTCTATGAACACAAGGCAAAAAGCGGTACAGATATTACATAAGTAAGATAAAAGGATTGGCTTGAGTGATTGTTGAAGTTTCTCCTAGCTGTAATCTAAATTTTCTTTTCTTTTTTATTTTATTTTTTTGAGTTGGAGTCTCACTCCGTCGCCCAGGCAGGAGTACAGTAGCATGCTCACGGCCACTCCAGCGTTGACCTTCTGGCGATCCTTCCGCCTCAGCCTTCCAAGTAGCTGAAACTACAGGCAGTCGCTACCATGCCCAGCTAATTTTTTTTTTTTAATTGTAGAGATGAGGTCTCGCCAAGTTGCCCGGGCTGGTCTCAAACCCGCAGGCTCAGACAATCTACTCATCTCGGGTCTCCCAAAGTGCTGGAATTACAGGCTGAGCCACCGAACCCAGCCTGTAATCTAAATTTTAAATGATAAATTTTTGAAAAGACCCTGGGTTGCATAATGGCATTCTTTTACTTCCAGAACCCAGCACAAACTCTGGCTTCTAATAGGGACACATGGAATGCTTACTGAATAGATGCGTATCAGTTATGAGTTGCATTTGACTGCCACTAGCACAGATCAAACTTTATTTATTTATTTTATTTTATTTTTTGAGTCGGAGTCATACTCTGTTGCCCAGGCTAGAGTGCAGTGGCACACTCACTGCCACCCCAGCGTGGACCTGCTGGGCTCCAGCGATCCTTCTGCCTCAGTCTTCCAAGTAGCTGAAACTACAGGCTCATGCTATCACACCCAACTGATTTTTTTTTATTTATTTATTGTAGAGACGAGGTCTCACCAAGTTGCCCAGGCTGGTCTCGAACCTGCGGACTCAGGCAATCCACTCGTCTCGGCCTCCCAAAGTACTGGGATTATAGGCTTAGCCACCGAGCCCAGCCCAGATCAAACTTTATAAGAAGCTTTTTCCTTTCATGCACAAAAGATGTCTAGTAGGCAGGCCATGGCAAGTATAGTGGATCCAGTCATTAGGGAGGCAGGCATCTACCTTTCTACTCCACTGACCTCATGCAATGGCTTCGTCCTCAAGGTCACCTCATGGTCCAAGATGGCTGCCAAATGTCAGTCATTCCATTCACATTACAGGCCACATATAAAGAGAGAAACGTGAAAGACCAAAGGGAAGGAAGACATCTGTCCTCTCTCTTTTAAGGAGACTTTCTAGAAGCACCAAACAACACCTGTGATTACATTTCATTTGATATAACTTAGTTGCTTGATCTTACTCAGTCATAAGGGAGCAGTAGGGGAGGGTGGGGTTCAGAGTTGGACGATGTACCTGGATGGAAACTAGGATTTGGTATTAAGGAGTAGATAACAGGAGCTGGGTAGCACCTGGCAGTCTGCCATGGGAGAAAGCAATGCGACTTTTGAGCACCAACTATGGGTCGTGTGATTAACAGACGCATTATCTCATGGCCTCATCTTCCAGGACACACTTATACTAAAATAATTACTTGCCATTTGCTAAATTCAAATTTAATTTAATTAGTTATCCTCTATTTTTATGAGCGCAATCTGGCAAGTCTATACCCTTGTCGGATGTGACCATGGCTGGCAGTGGAGCAGCAGGCTGGTTGGCTCGGTGGTAGAGCCAGCAGGCTCTGGAGCTGGCCAGGGCACAGGTCAGAGACTACGTGAACTCGAACAATTGCTTAGGCTCTTTATGTCAATTTCTTCCATCATAAAAGGAGGGGTATAAGAGTCTGTCTCTTAAAGCAGTTGTTAGGATCAGCGAGTTATTGTGAGTGAAATACATAGAACCAAGTGTGTCTAAACAGCTATGGATATGAGTTTTAGACAAAGGATCCTGTCCTTTTTCTCCTGCCAACAGGCTGTGGCCCAGGTAACACGGGCCACCACAGACCCTCTACATTTCATTACAACACTAATAATGGTGACGAATCATAATAGCAGCAATTATAATCAGCATCCCACTGTGCTTTACAATGTATGAAAACAATCCCCCTCACTTGATCTCTGCCCTCATTTTGCATTTTATCATTGGTAAAATATCAATGATAGGCATTTGATGCCCACTTCAGAGACCGACGTTAATGCTAAATAAAATGACGTGTGTCCGTTGTCTGACACACAGTAGGTGTTCAACAATCCATGTGCTTAATTCCCAAGCATATTTTATAGGCATAAGTGTGTGCCGCAAATATCGAATATTTATATTTTGAATATGTATTTTCTATATTTGAATACTGACTGTATATTTATATCTATATTCAATATATTATTAGTATATCTATAGTGAATATATCTATGTTGAATATTCACGTAATTAATGCCTACATGAACCAATCCTTGTCAATGCCACTAAGCCACTCTCACGGATGGCTTTTATTGGGGGTCATCCCAAGGCACTTTTGAACTGGGGTTTGCTCACTATGGAGTTTGAACTTGGCATGTTTCCATTTAGCCTGGGCTTCAGACCAGTTACAGTAACCCAAACCTCTTTTAATCACTGGCCTATGACTGGACCAGCTCCAGAAATCCCGAGTCAGGAGACAAACTCCAAACAAGGTCCTTTTCTGCTCTTTCCGTTATTGGCGTGGCTTACAGCTAGGAGGATACAGGGCAGAAGAAGAAAGCGGACCAGGTGGGTCCTCCAGTCTGTGCACAGGCCGCTGTGATTAGTGTCTAACGTATACACCCAGAATCCAGGGTGAGCAGGATTCGGCCCCAATTACTTTGCAAAGCTTGGTGGAGAAGGACAGCAAAGGGGGAGAGGAGAAGCAGGACAGAGAGGATGAGGTTCCCCAGGGGCGGTCTCATCAGCAAGGCCTCAACATCCCTTGACTACGTTTCAGGTTGAAAGAGGCGAGGCCATGTCACACAATACCTAGTAACCAAAGGGGGTCAACTAGAGCAGACATTTGAAGGCGTATTTCACCAAATAGGGGGGAAAAGCAAAATTGTGCTAAGCCAAGTCCTCACAAGCAAATGGATCAGAGCTGTGTCTACCAACAGCTGCTCCCATTCAATCCGCCTCCCCACAGTCCTCTGAACCAAGGACCAAATGGGATCCAGCTGCCTCTTCTTATCGCAGAAGGAGTTGGAACCTTGACTTTCACCCGGCTGAAGTCACTGCAAGCAGAGACCACATGATGTGCTCAAGGCTTAGATGACCCGAGTTCAAGTTTTAACTCTGCCCTGGACAAGCTCAGGATCTCAAGAAAGTAGCTTCACTTCCTCAGGGTCTCCGTTTCCTCATCTATTAAATGGGGATAGTTGTGGTTTCCTGCTGGGTTGTTACATGGATTGAATGTAACTGGGGCAGGACGATTTGACATTTGCCCTGGGTTGTTTTTTGGCTGCCTAGCATTTGAACATTCTGGGCTTGTGATACAGACACATCTGCTCAGAATTTCAAATCTGAAAGGAAAGATCCATAGTGCATAGAAGCAGAGACAATGGAGAATTAATTTTGACTGGAACCATTCCATTTTCTAGGGCAGTGGCACCACTCTTAGTGCTCAGTGCTCAGTGGCCAAAAGCCAGACAAGAGTATCATAGCAAACAGTTATGAGGGCAGTGGCCCCCAGGGTAGCTGTGGTCTACTCAACAACCTGACTCTGATATTGGCTGAGCTCTGGCCACCTTGCTTCCTTTATAGTCCCAGCTATTTCCTGGGCCTTGTTTTCCAACCTTCTTGAAGATTCTGGGTGCTGTTCCCTATTCTTTCATAAATTCCTTTCCGGCTTAGATCAAAGTTGTTTTCTGTTGCTTGCAACTCAGAGCCTTGTCTGGCATGTCAGTCAAAAGGGCTTGCCACGGTGTCTCATCAGCAGCAGGTGTGCAATGCATGCTAATTTCTTTCTGCATTAGTTTTCTGTGTGTACTAGTTTCATTAGGGCTTCCATAACAAAGTACCACAAATCTAGGGACTTAAAAACAACACCCGTTTGTCACCCTGGTTCTGTAGCTCAGAAGACCCGTACAACATGGTTGAACTCTCTGCTGAGGTCTCGTGGGGCTGAAATCAAGGTGTCAGCAGTTTCCTTCCCTTTGGGACATTCTGGGGAAGAACCCACTTCCAAGCTCATTTGGGTCGTTGACAGAATTCAAGTCCTTGTGGCTGTAGGACTGGGGCTCCCATTTCCTTGACCTGGGACCCTGTCCGTCTTCAAGCCAGCACCAGATCTTGGAATCCCCCTCATGTTTCCAATCTCTCTGACTTTCCCTTCTGCCTTCCTCTTTCGTATTTAAGTCTCAAGACTCATCGGCTTGTGCTGGGCCCACACAGCTAAAACAGGATAATCTCCCTATTTTAAAGTCAACTGATGACTAACCTACATTACATCTGCAAAGTCTCATTTGCCATGGAATTAACATTCACTACCCCATGCAACAGGGCTGGAATCTTGGAGGGACCATAAATCTGCCCACCACACCCTTCTTCCCAAAGGCATCCAGAAATGCCTCCATTTTCTCTCCCTGCTACGACGGTTGGTGTCACCTAGAGAATGTTTTGAAGTGAGCTCTGATCTGTGGCAAAGAACATTCTGGAAGAAGCAGAGATGAGACAAAGCAGATCAGCTTGGAAAGTACTTGAGAGCTCGACTGAGAGACAAAAACCAGGCTCAGGGGAGCAGAGGAGGCATCGACAGCGATGGGGAAACTGACTGGAGATGGAGGGAAGGAAAGGGAAGGTGAGTCAGGAAGTAAAGCTGGCTCGTCCCAGATTTCCATCCTGGGCATCTGGTGCCCATAAGCAAAATGGAAACCAGCAAGGAGAAGCAGGATTGCCGGGTGAGGAGAAAAGGATTTTGATTTGAACATACTGAATCTGAGAGGCCGGAAGAACATCAAATTGAAGATGTGTTCCTATCTATGCCCAGCAGTGAGGCAGAGGAAATTTGAGAAAACTCAAACCAAAATAAAACAATTTAAACAGTGAGAACAAAGGCAAGAGAGAGAGGAGAAACTCTGAGAGTAGAAAGGATGCAGAGGAGGAGAAGAAGGGTAGGGAGGGAGGGAGGATGAGAAGTGTGTCTCAAACGCACTGATACACCGCCTGGGAGTCTGATTCTCCTGGCCGAGCCCGCTCCAAAGCACATGACTTCAAATTCCCATCTGCCACATATGCATGCATGCTGCGTACTGCTTCCAAAGCACGAGGCTTTTATGCTTCCATGTGAATCTGCACCCCGACACAGGCCTGCACTCCTAATTTTGCAGAGATAAAGGCTGCTTAGGGGTGCTATGGAACTCCAGATGGCACTCTGGGATTCCTGCCCATATGCCTTATGCCTTCCAGGCCCAAGAAGGGTGCTGCCACCTGAATTCTCCTTCATTCCAGTCTACAATCTCCAAACGCCTCACACAACAGCCTTTCCCTTGGCTCCCACCTCTTTCCCCCTCTGCTTCTTTCTTGGTCCCCTGCCCTAGGATACAGTAGAAAGATCATGGACTCTGGAATCCGACAGACCGAGGACAGTAGACCTAGTTAATTAACCTCTCCGAGGCTCAGATTATTCACATATGAAATAGAATCAGTAGCACCTATCCCAATAAGCGCGTGCTGGAAAGAAGCCTAGCTCAGAGCCTGGCATGAAGAAGAAGCTCAGCCGACGTTTGTCGCCATGCTCTACATGGTTCCCCCTGCACATCTTCCTTCCTTACTGTCCCTGAGTACTGCAGATCCACTGTGGCTCTTTACTCCCTGCCCACGCCGTCTGAAATTATCCTTTTATTAAAATTGCTTCAATTTATTCTACTTCATGCCAGAACCTTGAAGAACACTGGAAAGAATGAATGAATGACTATATGCCAAGGGCTTAGAGAACTTCCTGGCATACAGTAAACACTAGATAAGTATTAGCTCTTATTATATTATTTTATAGGGTTTTCATGAAAATTAACTGAGATCATTTTTGCAAAGTGTTAGCACTTTGTTCGACACAGAGTAAGACCTTAATTCATGATACTATCGGGAGAGTGCTTCTTCCTCCTGTTTTGACAAAGAATTGAGAACTCCTTTTCTACATGACAGGTGGAAATCTTGATAAAAGGGACACAACCCATACGTGTCTTCAACTCTCTCTCCAATGGAACAAGTGATTATCTGGCTGAGACCAGAAAAAGGACACAGGGCAAGCTTACCCAGAGCCCAGAAGGTCTCTCTCTTGCTCCTCACCTACCTACAGGAACCCCATTTCTTCCTTGGTCCCAGATGAGGTTCCCTGTAGACCCTGATCTTTCAACTTCTCTGTCTGTTATTACTAGACAAGTTCACTTGAGGAAAGAAGGAGCAAAAAGCCCATTTAGGTCGAAGTCCAAGCCATGTTCTCTACTTCTACCTTATCAGCAATAAAGATATTAATAATAATGAAGCTAACACCTGAATTGGTCTCTCAATAGATTCAGAAGCTGGAGCAGAGGAAAAGTGAGATTCTTCAATACCCTATCAATCCCAAACCAGAAGTTTATTTTGTACCATTTTATTATTATTATTCTGCTCAAAAGTAACTTGGAAACAAAAAAGAAGCAGTATTAGTTGCTTGGTTGCATGGGAAAATATGTCACATGGGCCTATTAGTGAAGAGAGATCTCTCTGGGTCTCACTTTGCAGCATTCTCGTATTCTTGTGCTTGAACTTTCTCAGTTCAAACTTGACCTTCGCCAATATGGTCAACCTTGTGGATATTTGTCAACCTATCTGGCGGCCTAACATCTTGGAATACCTTTCCTATGTCGAAGAAGTCCTCATCTCTGTAGTTTAGTGCAAGATAGAGATTACTATGGAAACCAGACATTCACTTCCCTTGCCACTAGGGTGTAGGGAAGTGACCCAGTCTCCTCCAATCAGACGAATCCATGCCTAACTTTGACCCAGATGCATATCACACACGGAGCCCATTCTCGGAGGGGTGGTGAAGGCTACCTCCAATTTTCAGAGGCATCCGTGACACATATTGTATCATGAATATCTTGTCCCCAACATCACTCTGTCAGATGTCGGCCGTGTATGGGAAATGTCTGTGACCACTAGGGCTGGCAGTGAAGTCTCCACCTGGTCAGTTCTACAACAGAATTTTGATTCCGCCCAGGCAGGCTCAAAGTCCGGCTATCCTGAAGGTTCTGTGTTTACTGAATAGCCTTTAATAATTTCCACTGCTGTTTAAAAGAACAACAATTTGTTTCTAGTGTTTGAAGCTAAGAACTCTGGCTGGTAGAGCCTTTAAAGTGATATCTCCTTGACTCTGAACAATGGGAGAGCAGAGGCCAAGTTTGTCTAGATCATCAGTGCACCACTGAGTGTTCCTTGACTTTTTTACCTTTCATTATGCTCTGAAAGTACGTCAGTCAAGAATCCTTCAGGTCCAAGTGACAGAAACCCAAATCAAGCTAATTAAGCCTCCAAAAGGGGAATAATTCTCATCACTGTGAAGTTTTGGGTTAGTATTTACTATAGGGACAGCCTGACTCAGATCAAATAATACAACAGTACACGTCACTTCCTTTCTTAGTTCTGTTGTGTTCTCTCAGTTTGATTCTCAGGCCATCTCCTTTATCACTTGGTGATAAAATTAGCCACCACTAGTACTTCTAGGTTTACTCATCTCATAGTAATTCGAGAAAGAAAAAAAAAAAAGAAGACAATGACCACTGCAAATCCCTCTCTCTCAGCATCCATACTTGACCACCCCAATGGCACTATTGGCCCTGTCTAGGTTTGGAAATGAACTCTGGACCAATTATTAGGATCAAGAGAAAAATTTTAAAACCTAGTTAGAGTGGGTAAAGAGCTTGCCCCTGTTTTATACAAGGTAATCAGAGGACAGTACCCCAAAAGAAGTGAAATAGAACTGATAAAAAGAGCAGATTTCCATTATTAAAAAGAACCATTATTGATGCAGAGAATGTATTCAAGAAATGCTGTTACGATGGAAACTAAAAGAGATCTAATGAGTTGAATACATTCTCCTCTCTGTCTCTCCAGTCTCTCTCTCTCGCATACACACACAAGGAAGTGGCTTCAAATAGTCCCTGGGGCCCTTGTTTTCCTAGAGGAAAATAGCCATGAGGATCAATCCCAGTGAGACTCAGAATAAAACCTCTTGTTATATCAAGAGGAAAAGAAAAACCATTAACTGAAGCATGAGCGTCCTAATTGTGAAGACCATGGTTGGCAGGCTGTGAATACCTCATCATTCTTAAATAGACCATAAGCTTCAGGAAGCCTTCAATAAATAACCTATTATATTGACATGAATAAAGTTGAGATGAAATAGGCTGTGCTGAGGCAGCAGAGGCTGAAAGAGAAAAAAAGAGATTATTTCTGATGTCCTTTTGTATCTTACCCTTATCCAGATACTGAATTGAACCACCGTAATGAGCCAAGTATCATATTCCAAAAAAATCTGCCAGACATTCCTGCCATTTCAGCTTTATTGAATTACTATGCAGTACAGCCTTAGAAATATAAATCACGGAGAAGCAGGAAATGCATTTATTTCATTAACCCATCTAGCCTTCATTTTATGCCTGCTAGTGGCTTCTCTTAAAAATAGACTTATAGTCTCACCCTGCAAGTACACTGTATTTTGTTTTCCAGCAGCAGTAATCCTGATGACAGGCTATCGTTTAATTTCTGCTGCACCTCCAAAGACTTTTCTTTCCAATTCAACTGCCCAGATGTTGTACAGAGCTTTAGAGAACAACTTTGTGTCCTTTTCTTTGTTATTTGTGGGTCCTCCAGGCAGTAGCTGACCAGACTTGCTTTTTCAATTCTATCCCAACCAAGGGGGAAGACATTGTTCTGGAGGTTGGCAACAAACATCCAGATGACATACAAAGAGCCCTAATGACTTTGGACACAGAACTTGGTGCTCTGTGAAGGAATTGCGCATGCTTAATTGATGGCATCAATCATGAAGACAGAGATTATTTGGTCATAGCAAGCAATTTTGCACGTTTGGAAGACAGAGCAGAATTAAGACCTGAAGCTCTGCACTCAGATAGCCCAGGTTCAAATTCAGAGCATCATTACCAACTGGGCAGCTTGACCCCATGACTTTCTTTTTTCCAGTTCCCATTCCAACAGCAGTATTAACGTTTGCCTCCAGGGGCTACTGAGAGGTGGATTCAAGAAAAAAATGAGTGTGGGGGGACCTGGAACCTACAAAACATCCCTCAACTTTGTTATAATTATGATACTCAGACCAAAGAAGGCAAGAAACATATGCTTAAATAGCTCAGCCTGAGGCAGAATTTCAGTCTATCCTTGCTACCTTTCCTGTGAGAACTCTGCTTTCTCACCCTGTCCCATTTTCCAAGCGGCCTAATTTATTCTCCTTTCTTACTCTTAATTAACACTTAATAAATCTCTCCTGAAATGTTAATGGCTGGCCAGCATTTAGCTGACAATGGTTTAATGCATGATTCCTCCAGGGAGTATTGGCATTTATTCTCACAGGAAAAAAGACCCTAAGTTCTCTCCTCATCACCCAGAAGCTCTACCAGGGTCCAAGAGACATCCCTAAAATTTCACCATGGGCCTTTCTCTTATGATCACATTGAAGATCTGGGAGAGTGAGTAAAGAAATAAAGAAGAAAGTGAAGGAAAAAAGAAGCTATGTTACCCTCCCAACGAAAAGAAAATCCTAATGTCTGAAACACAGTAGGTGCTTCATAAATATTCTTGAATGGATGAATAAATGATAGAATTAATGAATGAGAACAAATAAATGGGTAACTGCCCCATACTTTCTCCATTCACTCACAAGGAAGAAAATAAATAAAAGCTAACTTTGGCAGGGCACCTCAGAGAAGCAGCCAACTACAACAACAAACTCACTGGCTAATCCTTCTTACAGAAATTGCCAGCAAGCAGAATAACCAATTTGCTTTTCATTGACTAATTCTTACCTGCCATCTTACTGAAATGTGATTTTTAAAAAGCGGGGTTGGGGGCGTGGAGAATGAGACCTTGATCATGGTGAAGAGCATAGGCTTTGAAGTCTGTCATGTCTGGGTTTGGGACCCAGTTTCAGCAACCACTTGTGATTGAGCAAAAGACTTCACCTCAACTCTTGCTTCAAACCGTGAAAGAGAAATTCCTATGGGATACTCCTTGACCCACTAGAAAACCAAACTACAAAATAGAATAAAACATCCTAAACAATGATTTTTAGACATTAGACAACAGGCAACATATGCAGGCTATGATCCCTATAGTAGGGAGAAAATGTAGAAGAAAAAAATTAACTACAATTGCCCCCAGCATAATCTGAGAGAAATTTCTGAACTGAATCACCAGGAGAAGAACCCAAACAGAGCAAATGACAGAAATCAGGGAGGATAGATTTGGGGGTACGAGTACTGAAGAGGAGGAACTATACAAAGAAAGAGCTCCAGAAATCTGCATACAGGCACTCTATATGCAGATTTCTTTATTTAAATGCTAATCTGCACATGTATGGGAGGAAACTCCATGAGGCTGGGCAAAGAAAAATAATAGAAAAAAAAATCACTAGAGAGCTGCAAGCCAAACAATTCTCAGAGCTCATCCAGGGCTGGAAATATTTAAGTTCCCACTACCAGAGCTCAGAGACATTGCAGCATGCACAAGGAATTTAGTAACACCTCAGAAGTTTTATGCCTTAGAAGTATAGCTGAGTTAGCCCTTGAGTAAAGGGGTTAAATTAGTTATTTTTAAATGTCAAAACCAAGCCTCAAAAGAATAAAACTAAACTGTAAGTAACTCCACTACCTACCAATACAAAGCTTAACACTCTCTAATGGGATATGATAAAGATCAAGAATAACCAATATAAAATGCACAAGGCCTAGCATCTAATTAAAAACTAGTAAATATGACAAGAAAATATGATTTATAAAGGAAGTTAAATCAATCAATACAAATATCTATTCATTTCGAATATGAACAAATTATCAGTCAAGAACTTTTAAATATCTATCATGTGTATAAGCTCAAATATTTAAAGGAAAACATAACTACAATGAAGAAATATATATACATATTTGACATATATATACACACACCACACACACACACAAACATACCAAGTGAAATTTTTAGAAATAAAAACACAATTTCTGAAATAAAATTTCACTATATAGTTTAACAGCATGTTAAACACTATCAAAGAAAAGATCAGTGGACTAGAAGACATAACAAAAATCAAAATTAACCACAGAGAAAAAAAAAAAACCTGAAAATGTGAACAGAGCCTCAGTGAGCTGTAAGACAAAATCAAATGGTATAACACATATAAAACTGAAGTTCCAGAAGGAGAGGAAGGAGAAGTCTAAACAAAAAAAAAATTGAATTTATAATGGTAATTTAAAACATCTAAATGTTGATGAAAACTATACACTTACAGATGCAAGAATGTTAATGAACCTAAGGAAGTATAAATAGGAAGAAAACCATACCTAGAGAAAGCAATTAATTACTATGGAAATGAGTGATAAATAGAAAATATACAATGCTGTACAGAAAAGGAAATATATTAAACATAGAGAACAAAGAGAAAAATTATCCCAGGCTTCTCATTCAAAACTAGGCAAACCAGAAGACAGTGGAATAATATCTTTGAGAGACAGAGATTTAAAATGTCAACTAAAATTTATTAACCAGAAAAAAGATCTTTCAAAAATAAGGTTGAAATAATGATTTTTTTCCAGATAAACAGAAGCTGAAAGAAGTTGTCACCAACTGACCTTCACAAGAATAAATGTTAATGTAAGTTCTCCATGAAGACAAAAAATGAAAACAAAGGGAAACTTGGAATACAAACAAATGAAAATACAGCAAACATAAGATTATGGGCAAATATAAAAGATAGTTTCTAATTTTAGTTTTTAAAGATAATTCTATGTATTTGTTTATTTATTTAAAGAATAGTTTCAAAGTTAATCATTTAAAACTAGAGCAGTAATATAAAAGTAAAGTGTGTAAAAATAATAACATAAAGAAAAGCAGGGGAAATAGCATATACTGTTATGATGAGTTTACATTATACATGAAGTGATATCATAATATTTGAAGGTAGACTGTGGTCAGTTAAAGATGAATGGTGTAAATCTTAGAGTCACCACTTTAAAAATACATAAAGAAAGCAATGAGAAATAGTTAATACCAAAAATAGCAGAGAGAAAGTAGAATACTGGAAAATATTCAATTAATCCAAAAGAAGACAGGAAAAGGGCGAGGTAAAGGAGCAGAAAAACAAATAGAAAACAGATAGCAAGATGATAGATTTAAATTAAATAATGCCAATAGTAATATCAAGTATAAATGATCTTAACATGTCAATTAAGAGGCAAATATTTTAGATAGAATAAAAAAGCAGTACTCAACTATACCCATCTATCAGAAGTCCATTTTAAATATAAAATACAGATTAGATATAAGTAAACTGATAGAGAGGCTATAACCATGCAAACAATAATTATATAAGTGATAGAATGGCCATATTGCTATCAAACTTCATTAAAAGTAGTATTACTAGAGGAAAGGAGGACACATTATACTGTTAGCGCACTCAATTCATCAAGAAGACATGACTATTATACATAGTTATGAGGTATGCATCTAATAACTCAGCTTCAAAATACATGAAGAAGAAACTGGTATAGCAAAAGGAGAAAGAAATAACTCCACAATATTAGATAGATGTTTCAACACTTATTTCTTCACAATTCACCAGAGAAACAGATTAAAATTCTTTAAGGATAGAGAAGACTTGAACGACACTATTAACCATCTTGACTTAATTTACATTTCATAGACAATCAATATACGTGCTTTCAACTGTACATGAAACATTCACCAAGTTAGACAAGATTTTGGGCATAAAACGAATTTACACAAAGATAAAAGAATTAATATTAAAAATAAAACTAATTTACATGAAGATAAAAGAATTGAAATTAAAAAGAGTATATTCACTCATTATAGTAGAATTAACTTAAAAATCAATCTTTTTTTAAAAAAAAATTGCAATTAGACCACACAATTGTAAATAACTCATACAGAAAAGAAGAAATCAACAGGGAAATCAGAAATATTTTAACCAAATGAAAATAAAAATTTCATTAGTGGTATAGTGGTAAGCATTACTGCCTTCTAAATGAAAACAAAACATACCAAAATTTGTGGGATGCAGCTTCAGCAATTATTAGACAAAATATACAGCTCTCAGTATTTATATTTGGAAAAGAAAGAATAAAAAATTAATGACTTTAAACACTACATTATGATAAAAGTCTCCACCAACAAGAAATATCCATCTTAAATATATATGCACCCAACACAAAAGAGCCCAGATTTATAAAACAATTGCTGTGAAAACTAACAAAGGACATAGATACCCACATAATCATAGTCAAAGACTTTAATAGCCTGCTACAGTCCTGAACAGAGTATTGAAGCAAAAAGCCAGCAAAGAGATCTAGAACCTTAACTCAATACTCAATTAACTGGGCCTAATAGACATCTACAGAACACCCAGCAACCACAGAGTATACAGTCTACTCATCAGTACATGGAACATACTTCAATATTGATCACATTCTTGGGCATAATTCAAGCATGAACAAATTTCAAAAAGTTGAAATAATACCAAGCATCTTCTCAGACCACAGTGGAATAAAAATAAATATCACCAACAGGAAACCTCCAAAGCACACAGATATTTGGAAATTAAACAACATCCTTCTGAATGACTTTTGGGTCAACACAGAAATTAAGACAGAAAAAAAAGATTCCTAGAAACAAATGAAAACAAAGACTCAACATATCAAAACCTCTGAGATACCATGACATCAGTGTTGAGAAGGAATTTTATAGCATTACATGAACATGACAAGAAAATAGAGGGATCTCAAGTAAACAGTCTAACGTCATATCTAAGGGAGTTGGAAAGGCAAGAATGATTAACTTGTGAATTCAGTAGAAAAATCCAGATTACTAAGGTAAAGTCACAATTGCAAGAAATAAAAGCCAAAAATATCATAGAAAGGATCAATAAGACAAAGTGCTAGTTCTTTGAAAGGATAAATAAGATTGATAGAACCCCTGTAGTTCTTTGAAAGGATAAATAAGACTGATAGACCCCTAGCCATATTGACTAGAAAAAAAAAGAAAAAGTCTGGATAAACATAACTAGAAATGAAAAAGGTGATGTCACAACAGACCCTGAAGAAATTCAAATGATTATCAGAGATTACTATGGACAAGTATATGCAAATAAACTAAAAAATCTAGAGAAAATGGAGGAATTCCTGACATCACACAATCTTCCAAGGTGGAAACAAGAAGAATGAAAACTCTAAACAGACCAATAATAATCCAAGAAATCGACTCAGTTATAAGAAAACTCCCTGCCAAAAAAAGCCCCAGACCAGATGGTTTCTCAGTTGAATTCTACAAGGCATACAAAGAAGAACTGAAAGTACTCCAGGCAATAGAGAAGAAAGGAATTCTCCCTTTTATGAATTTAATATCATCCTGATACCCAAAATTGGCAAAGACTCAAAAAGGAAAGAGAATTGCAGCCAATTTCCCTAATGAACATAGGTGCAAAAGTTCTCAGTATGATTCTAGCGTATCATATGAAACAAGACACCTCAAGGATTATCCATCATGATCAGGTGGGCTTCATACCTGTGATACAGAGCTGGTTCTACATTTGTAAATCTATACACATAATCTATCACATTAACAGGTATAAAACCAGAACCACAAAATTATCTCATTAGATGCAGAAAAAGTATTCAATAAAATCCAACATCCCTTCTTGATAAAAACTCTCAAACACCTAGGCATTGAAGGAACTATTCTTCAAAACAATAAGCACCAACTGTGACAAACCTGCAACCAACATCATGCTTAGTAGGCAGAAGCTGGAAACATCCCTCCTAAGAACTGGAACAAGACAATTTTCCCCACCCTCACCCTTCCTATTCAACATAGTACTGGATATCCTAAAGCAATCAGGCAGAAGGAGAAAATCAGGGGTATCCCAAAAGGAAAAGAAGTTATCCTTCTTGTAAATGACATTATTCCATACCCAGAAAACTCTAGAGTCTGTCAAAAGCATCCTCACGCCGGGTTTGGTGGTTCAGCCTGTAATCCTGAGCCTTTGGGAGGCTGAGGTGAGTGGATTGCCTGAGCCCGCAGATTCGAGACCCACCTGGGCAACTTGGCAAAATCTCTACAATAAATCAAAAAATCAGCCGGGCGTGGTAGCGCATGCCTGTAATTCCGGCTACTCGGAAGGCTGAGGCAGAAGGATCGCCGGA